>NC_141021.1:21260000-21302500 GCF_052040795.2 Danio rerio
CAAGAATTGTAATAAAAACATTTGCCTCATCTTTCTGTCTCCATTTGGACAACTCATTCAGTTTGCTCTGTAGTTCATTTTGTAGTGTTTTGAGTGCTAAGGTTTAAGTCCAGGGAAGCATGATTCTACAAAACAGGGGAAAGCAATGTAGAATCAAGGTAAATCTATGTGGTAACAGTGCACTTTTCTCTTACGTTTGCTTTTAAAAAACACTATTGGATGGGTTTAGCTTATTGGTCCGCTTGTTCAGCAGTACGACAAGCCCCACCTGTACAAGAAGCATGTGTAACTGAAACATGTAATGAAATGTATGACATCTTTAAAAGTATATCGTCTAGTAGTGGATTTGTCATTTGAAATATGCAAAGAAACATGCCAGATGCAAAGTATATTACATTTCGCAGAAATGTGGGTCTGTGCTTGTATTTGTAGCCTTGGTTGTTATAGACTGAACATGCAATGTGTTGTTTAAACTTCCCCACCATGACAATGCCATTTTTGTGTCGTTCTGATAAAAACAGCCTTTACGTTACATCATAAATAAAAGACTCTTACTACTAGTAACAAAGTGCTCATATTGTAATACAACTCACAATAACAATTTGTTAAAAAAAAATTTCATAAAAAATGGCATATCTCTAATCATATCAGTCTCACCAAAACAAGTTGTTGTTTTACAGTAGTGGTACAATCTAATATTAAGTTTTCTATAAAAACTAGTAGTGAAATAAAAGGTCCTGATGTGGTACACGAAGAGTGTTTAGTTGTGCAAACTGAATTGTATTTGCCTTATGCATACTGTATTTCCACTGTTGCACTACTAAATTCCTCTACTGTTTGTATACAGGCTTGACAGTTTTGAATCAAAGATTTAATTTTAAGTCAAACCCCAACTATACCCATCAATCTAGACAGTTGTTATTGGACGTCTCTGGCTCTCTCTGAACAGAGTGTGATTTATTGTCAGTAAGTTGTCACATGATTGGTCTGTTTATTCAGCTCTTCAGCTTTTGTCACAAAGGGAGAGAGAGAGAGAGAGAAAAGAGAGAGTGTGTGTATTGAATCGTATCAATTATGCTAGAATATTGCGGTGGCAGACACTTTCATATCATTGCTTATGTTTGTAAAAGTCTAGAAATATTTTAAGCATGCTTTTGACGTGCAGGCTAGATAAGGAAATTTATAGTTATTTCTACAGTGAAATATTTGTTATAGTGATTCTACATCATTGCACAACTGGTTCACATACTTTCTGTGTACTCTTGTCATTTTTATTTTCAACTTGTGTGTAGAGAGAGATAAAAAATAGCATACACAATCATGTTTGAGATTTTTTAAATAATTTGAAAAGTCTCTTTCCTTTATACGCAAAAAAACATGTATATAATCAATATTGTGATATTATTTCAGTTTTAATGAGCTTTTTCTATTTTATTGTTTTAAAATGTTATTAATCGACATGATAGCAAAGCTGAATATTCTGCATCATTACTTCAGTCTTCATTGTTACCTGATACTACAATCATACTACAAAAGAACTTTTTTTAGTCTGGGTTTTATGGAACAATGTGAAAATATGTACCGTCTCTATTGATCAATCAATTCGTACATTTGTGTAAAAACCCATTAGTCATTAGTATAATAATATAGTAGCCATTTCTGTGGAGAAATCCCCTTGAATCTGTAATGACCAAGAAGATTAAGATACACAGTGTGATGTATCATGTGAGTGACCGATTGTTTCTTACAGACGGCTGATGAAACCAAAACTCCCCCTAACCGCAGTGGAGCTTGCCATATCGGCAGCCAAGCAAATGAGAAAGACAAGCCTCCTACATATCAGGTTTGTGCATTTACACTCAGAAGTTTAGCTTGTGTCTTGGAAAGTTATTGTAGGAAACAATAATATTCAAATGATATCCAACTACACTTCCCTGTGTATGTATGTTCTCTATGTTCAGTATACCAGACCGGCTTCAGATGTGAACATGCTTGGAGAGATGATGTTTGGCTCTGTTTCCATGAGCTACAAAGGTTCAACTCTTAAAATTCACCACATTCGGTGAGCATTTACAACAAGCACTATATATTATCCAGGAATTAGGACTTCCGGAATTTGTATGTGAAACATGGTGTTGTGTGACAGGTCTCCACCGCAACTGATGGTCAGTAAGGTTTTTTCCACCCGGTTCGGAAGCAGCAGCACCTCTGGAAGTACAAACACGTATGTCTCTTATTTCCTCTTACAATTTCATTTCTTTTGATCTGGCTGTATAAGGGAAGAACTGTTGTTATCACTCATTCTGTTTTTATATTTACTACTTAAAGGCTTCAAGACAGTTTTGAGTCGATGAGCCAAACTTTTCCTAGTCACACCAGCAGCAGCATAGGTAAGATATTTACAAACACTTCATCCTTCTTAGAAATGTTTTATACACTTTTTTCCAAAACCTAGTGAGCTACCGAGTGCCAACGTACACAGCAATTTTCCACATAATAGGTTGTTTACACTTTTCACAGAGAAAAAGATAGGTATCTTAATTATTCTGTTTTAAGGCAGAATTCAATGTACCATTCACAGGAAGACACTAGACCAAGTATACACTGATTAAAGCTCAATTAAAAAAATCCAAGATGACCAATGAGAGGAAATGTTGGGGACATTCTACCAGAAACATACATTTTTACTAATAAAAGATGTGAGGGCTTGACCTTTAAGCTTGTTGTCCTTAAAAAATCTTTTAAAAACAAGCATAAAATCATACAATTCAATGAGAGAACGCATCCTTGATCACTGTCAGCTTCCCCATCAAATTATGTCACATCCTTTGAGTCAAAGGTGTATTGCACGCATTTTGTGTTTAATGTAATGCAAATGTGACAGGACTGACTGAAACATGGGAACAATTGTAAAAATTGTTTGTATTTTATATATATATATATATATATATATATATATATATATATATATATATATATATATATATATATAGGATTTATTTGTAGAATTTATTTATAATTTCATGTTTTTAATCAATTGATGTGAATAACAACTCAAGCTTGTTATTTCTGAAATTTTCTTTTTCCTAAGCTGGTTGGGCGGTTTTAGCTGGTCGAGCAGCCTGAATTTAGAGGGGGTTTTGCCGTTTCCAGGATGATTTCAGACATTTCCAGCCTGGTCTTAGCTGGTCAGGCTGGAAAATGACCAGCTACAACCTGGTTTAGGCTGGAGATAGCTGGTTTAGGCTGGGCTCCCTGCCTCGCTAGCTGGTCAAGCTGATTTTAGCTGGTCATCTCTCACCAGCAAAGACCAGGTTGGAAATGGCTGGAAATGGCCAAAACCCCTCTTGTCGATCAGCTAAAACCAGCCAACCATCCTAGGCTGTTTTAAACTAGATTTTTCAGCGAAGAAATAACACATTTAAACATAACAAAACTATTAAAGTTGTAGGTTCAATTAGGTTGAGGACAAGGACAATGACAGGGTTTGAACTAAACGAATAAGATATTCCTTTAAAGAACAACTCAAATCAACCGTCAGTTCATTTTAGAAATTTTTTGGATGAAATACTTTTCACTCACTGTATTTATGTTTTTATTTCAGGGACAGATAATACACGTTTGTGGTAGATCCCAATCATTAATTATATTTCATTCAGTTCATAAAAGCATTGATAAAAAATAGTTCAAATTAATGACAATTTAACTCAGTGTTTGGTTGTGATGTGTATTTAGAGCATTAAAAAGTTAGTACAGCAATTTTCCAACATCAAACTTTTGTGTGGGGCTAGTAAAACAGTTTTTCCCACAGTTTTTTCCTCAGGAGAATTAAACAGTTAGCTTACTTACAAGCTAATATCAAACTCTAGTTGGAAGGAGTAAACTATCATAGTTTTCTCCACAGGGGAATTGAGTAGTTAGCTTAACAGCATGCTAACATCAAACTATACCTGAAAGGAGTAAAACATCATGGTTTTCTTCTCAAGGGAATTGAGTATTTAGCTTAACAACATGCTAACATCAAACTCTAAATATGGGCATCCTACAGAGGGGAGAGCTAAAGCTGTTTGTAGTGTTTGCTCACTGCAGTATTCTGATTGTTGGGATTTCTGGTCAGCATCACGGGTTATGTTTTCTACACAATTCACTGCTAAACATGATTGTAGGTTGAATTAATGTGAACAGATGGGACCAAAAAAAGCAAATACAACAACCTGAAAAAGTGGATGTGCACATTTCAATAGAATGGCAGCTCACTAGGTTTCACTAGGATTCCTAAATCTTTCTCTGAATTTCATCCAAGTGTTCTCCTTCTTAACATGGCCTTAAACTGCTCTTTCCAGGAGTACGCCATGTACCTAGCGCTCCTCTGCTCTCCCTGGTTCGGAGCGCATCTTTTTTTGCAGGTTTGTGTGGAATGCTGAAGCAGCGTGAGCATGTGTTCATCTCACATGCACTCATCCTTTAGCTATGTTTCATTTTCTACTGTGTGTTGTTCTCTCTGACTGATTAGCCCTCGATTGATTTTAGTCCTCTGACCTAATGCACTTCCTTTATCTCTGACCCTGTTTCACTACTGGTGTTAACGTTCTTGGGTATCACAACAGTCAAGGTAGAATGCAATTTACACCTGATAATAGAATGCAGCTATGGTGGCGTTTGAGAGATTGGATAGCAAATTAAATTGTAGATCATTTACATATGAAAAAAGGAGTAGTTCACTCAGAACTGAAAACTCTGTCATTTACTCACCCCACTCACCCTTCACTGTTGAACACACAAGAAGATAATTTGAAAAATGCTGGAAACCGGTAACCATTGACTTCCATGGCATTTCTTTTTCTTACTATGAAAGTCATTGATGTCTAAAATACTTCAAAATATCTTCTTTTGTGTTCAAAGTTTTGTAAACACTTGAGGGTGAGTAAATTATCATTTTGGGGTGAACTATCCCTTTGCATTGTCAATTGTCTGAAATTGATGTTAATTCCAAGAGTAAACAGGGTCATTTTGGGACAGCAGCTATGCTGTGGATGAGACTGCTGGATTAAGATTTTGCTGGTTAACTACACGCTTTTAGATGCGTTCACACTTTTTAGGGTGTTTGTTGTGTGTGCGCACGTGATTCTAACCTGCATGATCTTCTTTTTTTAAACGGGCTCAGGAACCTCAACCTCCAGCAAATCGGGCACCTTGTGTAGCAGTACGGATGCTATTTCTTCCATTCTTGCTGCACGATATGGTTTAATGATTCTCTTTTTCCAGCCCACAGCAATCCGGTGGACATGCCGAGCAGAGGACACAGTGAGGACGGAGACAGTGGCATAGCTCGCTCGGGTATGAGCACTTTAATAAAGGGCAAAGTCAGAATATGTTTAAAGTCATTTTAAAATTTGAAATAATGACAGAATTTCTGTGTGAAGCGTCCCTTTAATGCAGACTTTAAAAATGTAAGTAAATTGTTCTATTGAACAAACATTCCTAATTGAGATTGAGGTCAGTTCAATGTTTTTTTAATCGAAATTACAACAGCAAACATTCTAAGACTTAAGACTAAATAAAAATTTTAAAATAATTATTCTTTCTGTTTTTAACTTTGTGTTAATAAAATCATCTAGCCAAAACATATCACTTATTATTCAGATAGCTATACAGTAGGGCAGTATCTCAAAACAGTAAACTGATTATGTTGGCCATTTGTTATGAACAAATATTGTTTAATTTGGTTCTGGTCGATAGCAGATATTTAATTGTGCATGCTAATGTTCTCTGCTTTGTTTAATACATCATAATTTATAAACTTTTGTATAAAAAAAGCTTTTAATTCTACTATATATCTGTTATCTTCAATACCAGGAAATTAACTGTTTTGGCTTAATTAGTTGAACTTTTCACTAAAATGCTTTTGTATGTAAATAAATGAATACAAGTAAGCAGTGTTGCCAGATATAGCTGATGTTTTCCAGCCCCAAACACTCCCACCTCTCACTCACACACTGCACTTAATATTGTGTAGATTACACTACCTATTACAGTATATTTTAATTTTGAAATGAGGTATATAAGTTCATCCCATTTGGCTTTTTAAATTCTTATGAACATAATTAGGTGCTCCTTGTCAATCAAACAATGCTTCTATGTCTGTTATTGATGTCAATAAATGCCATTATTTACCCGCACAAATTTAAAACCGCTCAATCTGGCAACACTACAAGTAGATATATGTTTTATTTGATCTTACCGTAAAAGGATAGCTCACTCGAAAATGTAAATTCTGTTATCATTTACTTACCCTTCACTTGTTTTAAACCTTTGAGTGTCTTCTTTTCTATTCAACACAAAAGAAAATAGTCTGAAGAAAGCTGGAAACCTGTAACCATTACCTCCCACAGGATTTGTTTTTTTCCTACTATGGAAGTCAAAGGCTACAGGATTTCAGCTTTTTTCAAAATATCTTATTTTGGGTTTAACAAAAGAAAGAAACTCAAAAGTATTGGTAACTATTTGAGGGTGAGTTAACATTCGTTTTGAATGAACGATCTCTTTAAGACACTTTATTTATAGAAGTTTTTCTAAAAACCTAACACCCGATAGTGTACATGATGTATATATGTTAACAAAATTATCTCTGTGTTATTACATTATACTAACTAGAACATGCACCAAAACACTTGCAAACAATACAGCAATTATACAGCACCACCAAAAACAATAAAAAAAAGAAGAAAAAAAGAAATTAACAAAAAAAAAAAAAAGATTACAGAGACATTATTAACCTATACATCTAAGGAAGGGGCCCCATATTTTGTCATACATCTTCTGTTTGACAAATTTAGAGAAAGTAACCTTTTTAGCTTGAGAGCAGAAACCAAGTCAGCTAACCATTTAAAAAAAAAACTTGGAGTTGTTGTGGATTTCCACTCTACACAATCACTCTCTTGGCCGACACCATGCCAAACATAAGAGAGAGTTGTTGATGTTTAGGCCAATTTAGAGCCTGGTCTGAACATCCAAACAATGCTAATTCTAATTTCTAAATTCTAATTTTAATGTCCATTTCAAAAGCCTGGGAATGAAGTCCGAAGATACTTTTCCAAAAGTCAGATACTTCTCGACAGGACCTGAATATAAAGTTAAAGTCAGAATTATTAGCCCCCCCTTTGAATTAAAAAAATAAAATAATTTTTTTTTCCAAAATGATGTTTAACAAAGCAAGGAAATTTTCAGTATGTCTGATAATATTTTTTTGTTCTGGAGAAAGTCTTATTTGTTTTATTTAGGCTAGAATAAAAGCAGTTTTTAATTTATGTAAACCATTTTAAGGTCAAAATGATTAGCCCCTTTGAGCTAGATTTTTTATTTTTTTTTGATAGTCTATAGAACAAACCATCGTTATACAATAACTTGCCTAATTACTCTATCCTGCCTTGTTAACCTAATAACCTAGTTAAGGCTTTAAATGTCACATTAAGCTGTATAGAAGTGTCTTAAAAATATCTAGTCAAATATTAATTACTGTTATCATGGCAAAGATAAAATAAACCAGTTATTTGAAATGGGTTATTAAAACCATTATGTTTAAAAATGTGTTGAAAAAAAAATCTTCTCTGCGTTAAACAGAAATTGGGGAAAAAATAAACAGGGGGTTTAATAATTCAGGGGGGCTAATAATTCTGACTTCAAGTGTATGACCATAGGTTGCGACTGTGCCTTTGCATGTATCACACAAAGGAGAGATAGAAGGATACAGCTTATTAAGTTTGGCTTTAGTATAGTGTGACACAGATCAGTTTTAATAGAGTATTTGATTTTGGTGTCACATCTGTAGCCATGGTCATTACTGCTATTAATCAATGTAAACCACTCTATATTATATATTACAGCTATTGAAAAAAGAAAAAGAGAGGTATTATAATGTAAATATACAGTTAATCAAATTCCACTTCTCCATTGTGTAGCATCTCTGAGCAGTTTGCTGGCCACCCCGCAGCCTTCACCTGGCTCTTCCTTCAGCAGTGGCTGTGCCAGCAGCTACCAGCGCCGGTGGCTCCGCAGCCAGGCCACCAGTCTACAGCATGGCCCCATGCCCCGCTGGTGAGTTCAGTGATACACAAGAAACCAGTAAGAAATGGAGAAGCCAGATTAGATGTAGTTGTGTATGTCCGTTCATCAGGAACGCAGAGGAAATGTTCAACCTGTCTGACGAGAGCTGCAGCTCCAACCCTGCCATGATCCGGAGGAAGAAGATTGCCATCAGCATCATCATCAGCCTGCCGGAGCGAGAAGAGGAAAATCACAACTTTCAGGAGTTTTTCTTCTCCCACTTTCCTCTTTTCGAGTCTCACATGAACAAACTCAAGACTGCCATCGAGAGGGTGAGTGTGAAAGCGCAGGACAGTGATTTATTATAGCAGCCTTTGTAGGAGCAAGTGTTGTAGGGTTTCATCAGAATTCATAATCAGAATTTAAAATTTATTATTGATTTGTAAAGGTAGGTATAGGCAAAACGTGACAGAAAAAGGCAAAAAGTGTTGTGAACAGTCATTATGTTGTTATTTGCAGGCTGAAAAAAACAAGCAACTAGGCTGATATTAGACTGAGACACCATCTTTAGAATGACTTCTTTTAAAATGACTGAATTCGCCAGCAATGCAGCATTGTTGCTTTAAAACTGAAATGCCTTCAATATGTTCTGAATAAGATTTTGACTCACTAAAAATGCAAGTAGGTTTGCAAGCATCAGAACAGTGTGTCAAACTAACTGTCGTTTTGTGTTTTTTTTAACATACAATAGAATTTTCCTGATTATATTTTTAAATGTATACTTTTAATTACATTTATACTATGGTTTACTAAACACAAGCACTAATTACTTGGTATAACAATAGATTAAGAACCAAATAAATCTTGTCAGGTATAATTACAACAAGAAACACTTGACATCTTATTGAAATACTCTATTTAAGAATTACTGTGTCGCCTCAAAAGACAAATTAGATATATATTTTTATTTAAAATTGCTTTCTTACATATCACACTGTTCTTCAAACCGCAAGGCTTCACGCAGACCTTGGCATAAAATATATATATATATATATATATATATATATATATATATATATATATATTTGTAAGGTAAATATTATTAGCCCCATTCAAGTATTATTGTTTTCGATTAGCTACAAGAACAAACCTCTGATTTACAATGACTTGGCTAATTACCCTAGCTGACCTAGTTAACCAAATTAAACTTGTTAAAGTTGTGGTCCACTATGATATCATATTTTAGGCTTTAGTTTATGTGCGATGTAGTTGTGTGAACATAAATAACATCTCTGAATGTAATACGCTCAAAGTTCAATGCAAAGGGACACATCTGCTTTTACAGAGTTACCTTAGCAAAGTCTACAGCAAATTAAGTTTGGGCACTACAAAAAAAAAAAAAACATCCTGGTTAATGATGTCATAAACCCTTCAGGTAAAGCACACACACCCCACGCAGTGAAGGGGCGTGGCCAGAGGCACTGTAAAGTTATTACAGAAGTGCTTCCTGGTGATGTGTAGCTGATCTGCAAATCACAGCACATTATGTTAGCTGACCAATCAGAGCCTCTTGAGGGTGGGTCTTCAGAGGAACTAGGAAAAATGACAGACATTTTCATGTAAGCTGAGTAGCTGTACATAATCAAAATAAGATATATGAGCACACATTGCTTTGGCCCCCATAAACACAACCAAGCCCTAAAAACACTCTGGACCACCCCTTTAAGCATTTCAATTGCACTTTAGGCTGAATAGTATATTGCATAATAACTAGTAACATATTATGTACTGCCATTATGGACAAAAGAAATTAGCTATTAAAACTTATGTTTAAAAATGTTGTTGTATATTCTCTTCGTTAAATATAAAATTAAATTAAATTCCACACATATTCCTTAATGTCCAAACCTTGTGTGAATTTTTTCAGGCAATGATAGTGTGCAGAAGGATAGCAGAGTCCAGTCAGCGAGTGCAGGTCTATCTGTGCAGAGTGATGGAAGCTCTTGGAGAGTTCAGGTAAAAGACGAGCTGATATCATCACACTTCTTAAAGATTTGTTTTGTCTTCTTCATGTTTAGTGCAATTCAAGTTTATTTGTGTAGTGATTTTCACAATAACTATTGTTTGAAAGCAGCTTTACAAAACCACATTATTGCATTACAATCAACTTCGAAAAAGTTAAGATTATTGGTTACCATAACTTTATTAATTATTACTTTAAGTAATTAAAAAGAATCAGACTCAGAAAGAGCTTTATTGACAGGTAAGTTCACACATACAAGGAATTTGTTTTCATGACAGAGCTTCTACAGTGCAACAGAATTACAGAGACAGGACAAAAAATAAATAATAAATATATTTAAAAAATAGAAGTAAGTGACTGCAAATATACAACTGACAATTGTATGTACAGGTATATTACTTCATACAACGTTATATGTGCAGCTGTTATGTGCAAATTGCATGTAAAGTAAGTTGTTAAATAAGTGTATTTGTATATAAAAAGTAGTGATGTTTATTTCACAATTAGTATCATAAAGTGTTTATGAGATGGATTGCCTGAGGGAAGAAACTGTTTCTGTGTCGGGCTGTTCTGGTGAACAGTGCTCTGTAGCTTCGACCAGACGGTAAAAGTTCAAAGAAGCAGTATGCTGGGTGTGAGGGGTCTAGAGTGATCTTGGCAGCCCTTCTGCTCGCTCTGGATGAGTACAGTTCTTGGAGAGTAGGGAGGGTTGTACCAGGGTCGGACTCAGCAGTCCGAACTATTCGACGTAGTCTTCGGATGTCAGATTTGGTAGCTGAGCTAAACCATACAGTTATGGAAGTGCAGAGGATGGATTAAATTATGGAAGTGTCACTAGTAACTAATAGCGTTTAACAGTTAAAGTTGTTTTTTATAAACATAGTTAACCTGTTGTTATATAGTATATAGGTTATGTCTGTGTATTTGTAAGTGTATATGTGTAATAGGTGTATGTTCTGTCCTCAAAGTCTTCGATGGTTGGCATCATCTTTTCACAGGTCTTGATTTCGGTTGCACTTTCTATAAAGTAGCATTCGATAAACCTGAATAAACAGTATTCATACAGGTGTTGAAAATCCTTTAAAAATGTTTTAAAGGAATTTTAATCTGGTGTTTTCAAGGTTTGAAAAGTGCTTACATTTCAGAAAAAATTAAACTGCTTTAAAATGTAGTTGTTTTATATATATATATATATATATATATATATATATATATATATATATATATATATATATATATATATATATATATATATATATATATATATATTGTGCTTTTACATAAGTTTTACACCATTTTATAAGCAAACAATACAAAATTATTTTGATTAACATTTAAGATGAAACATGACACATTTAGATGACATTTACGAGAGTAAATGACAAAAATTCAATAGTTTCAATAGTTGTCTTGAGACAAGCATGCCTTTCCAATTTTCATTAGACTACTAGACTATAGAATACTATAACAAATAGCATCTGATATAATGTGATGAAGAAAATATATGTAATTTGCCACACTACTTAATACACTTCATTGTACATTTATTATTATTACATGTAAATATTATTGCTTTTTGTAAGACACTCTACTGTATAACTGCAAGCTAACTGCATATATATATTGACAACCCTTACACATCTCTTTAACTTTTCTGATTTTGACTAATGTAATGCACCCTTTTGTGTACGAAAAACCAGGAGTGTCGGTTAGAAATAAAATTAAGAAGTAAATGATCAATCTAATTATTGAAGCATTAATTTGTATATAAATAGATCACAATTCAAATGGACAAATAAATAGAGATATTTAGATGTGTTTATTTATATGGTGTTTTTAAATGTCATTTAATAAAGCAATAAAACAATGCATTAAAAAGTAACTTTCAAATGTAAAAATAAAAACAGTTTTATAAATGATTATTTAATTCATGTTTAAAATGCAGATTAATAAAACAATAAAAAGGTGTATTAATAAAACATCTATAATACATTTAAATAGCTTTTTAAAAAGGCATTTGGCAAATACTTTTTTTCTCTCTATTTGCCACTTGCTTTTCTTTTCCTTGCTTTGCTCCAGTTGAAAATAAACCCAGTTAAAAATGCAATTGGAAAGGCCACACATGGGAGCAACCAATCAACTTTCGCCTCAAGTTAAGCTAAACCCTCTTCAATTGAATTGAACTTGTGCTAAGAAAGTTTGGAAATGCACCTTAAAAGTGCTTTGAAAAGTGCTTAGATCTGACTTTGGAAATAGTGTAAATCCTAAATGAAACAAAAAATATAGTAAAGACATCGTAATTGGAGCACTGGTTTACATTCAGTTCTCATCTGGCTCTGTGTGGGTCTGCAGGATGACAGTGTGGAACCTGTACATGGCTCCCCGCATCAGCGAACCAGTCTGGCTGTCCATGATCTCCCAGAGTGCCGAGCGAAACCTACTGTGCCAGCGCTTCCTGAAGGAGATGAGTTTGCTGATGGAGCATGGAGTCAAGAGCCAGTCAGTGGTCTTTAACCTTTTCAACTAAACATATTACCTGAAATCTTTAACCCTGTTCTTCTATTAGTACTGTGTAATCAAAGGGAAATTGAGTTATTTGTTTCCATCACCATCACTGATCCTAAGCGTGTCAGGAAACACAGTTGTCCAGGTGTGTCTGTGTGGCAGTCAGTCATGAGTAACTTCCTCTTGATTGCCTTATTTTCTTGAGTTCTGGTTGGACGATTGTGAACCGTTTCTTTCTCTGTTTTTTAATTCTCATCTAGGTTTCTGTCAGCTCTCCTTACTGCTGTTCTTACACATCATTTAGCCTGGGTGCCCACCGTCATGCCCAGCAACCTGCCACCAATCAAACCTGCCTGCCAGAAACCCACTTCCCAGACGGTGGATCTGCTGGCTAAATCTCACCCGTACAACCCGCTGTGGGCTCAGTTAGGTAAGAATACACATGAGACTTTAATATTTACTTTTACAAACATATTCATAGTATAGTATTCAAAGAGCAGACAAAGCTGAGCTGATGGAGATTTGTGCAACTGGAGTGGCGTAAAGTTGCCCAAAACCAATGTTTTGGAAGACTGGTGGACATTTTAAAAAATACTTCTTCACTAAAGATGCAAGCAAATTAATCAAAAGTGATTATAAGTGCATTTATAATGTCATTAAACATTTATAAGCATTTTAAACAGTTCTTATTTTACATAAATGCTGTTTTTGAGCTTTCTATTTATCAAGCAGTCTTTGTAATTAAAAATTCAATTTTTAATGCGTCAGAAAATGTGGGAAATTTTATGCAATAAAATAGTCAATGAAACTATACCTTTTTTAAATTTAATCTTTGCTGAACTTATTTTTATTATTATTTTTTTTTTTTTTATTAAGCAAGTGTTACCAGATCCTCTTTTGTAATCAAATGTTTTTTTATGTAGAATTTTCAATATGATTTCATTTTCTTATTAAAGGAAACGTATTATGCAAAAATCACTTTTATAAGGGGTTTAATTTTTTTATAATCACACTTGATAAAAACAGTCTGCAGAAACACTTTCATTGACATTCTCTCTTTGTACATGTCATAAAAGCCTCAACCATAGGTGACAATCTCTCCCTCATAAGCATAGGACATTAGTTTTGTTTTTAAGTCTGCCACTATGCTGACACACAGGCATTTGTAGTAGAGCCCTGCACGTGCCTTAAATCTAAGCCCTAGCCCAGTCCTGACCCGAGTCGCACAGGCTGTAGCCCAGCCCTTGTCTGCCAGCTCATTCAAATTTTTGGTCCGAGTCAGACCCCAAGCCCGTTTTTTTTTTTCCCCACGCCAGACAGCTTATACTATCACATCCATTAAAATAGAACATATTTGTATTTAATATAAAGTTGATGTTTTTTCATATTTTTTTTTTTTTAAATGTAAGATTTAGTTTAATTGACATCGTTATTCAAGCGGTATGTTGTCCACGGTAAGTTTACTCAATTTAACCCAGTAGCACCTGCAGCCGTTTACATCTCGTGAAAAAAGGACAGAATAGGTCCCCTTACAAAAATGAAAAGTACAGTACTGTTCAAATAAAAAAGACATATTCAGAGAGTTACCCAGTTTGTGTTAACCAGTCTCATTATTGTATATTGTTGTTTGTTGTCTTGTTTAGGTGACCTGTACGGAGCTTTGGGCTCTCCGGTGAGAGTGTGTCGAACGGTGGTCGTGGGCCGCAGAAGGGAGCTGGTACAGAGGGTCTTGTATATTCTCTCCTACTTCATTCGCTGCTCGGACCTGCAGGAACATGTGCAACCACAAGGACAAAAGGACAATCCAGCCAATCCCTGCACCTCTCCAACCACTGACCCCAACCCTGCCAGTGAGAGGATCGGCGAAAAAACATTTCCCCCTCCACCAGACACAATAAAGCCCATTCCAGGCACCTTTATGGAGCAAAATGACGAGACAGTTTCAACAGATACACACTCAACCAATACACCTACCGGTCTAGAAGCGAGCATGGTCAGGCCTGAATGTACTGAAATGGGACCGGAATGTTTTGGAGAACACGTCGACTCTGTTGGAGGTGGATTAGAGCATATTTTGGCAAATCAGAGTCCTCTTCCACAAAGGGTGCAGTTTCACATTGGCAGCCCCAGAGAGGTGGAGAATGAGGGACAGGCTGGGGGTTTGATGTGTGGAGGGCAAGGGTTGGACAGGAAGTTGCATCAAAGGCTTTTGACGGACATAAGGAGGAACGAAAGTTCGGATAGTGCTCTAGGTGACAGTGATGATGAGGAAACATCATCGAGAGAAATGTACATGGCCGCTGAACAAACAGAGTATGAGTTACCACTACCAAGGTAAGCTCAACTCATTTTATTATGAACCCTCTCTTAATATAAACACGTATTTGCCATCTCCAAAAACAGCATTGAACTTGAAACATGGTTTCCACAAATATCTGTTGTCAAACAAACAAATGCATTTGAAACCTAACTGTTCACATCTACAGGACAGCGCTGCCTATTTGGTGTTAGGAAACCTAGATATGATCAGGAAATAGATTGTTTATTAATACCAGAAAAACTAATAATTCATCTGTGCATATGTACACTCACCAGCCACTTTATTAGGTACACCTGTCAAACTGCTCGTTAACGCAAATTTCTAATCAGCCAATGACATGGCAGCAACTCAATACATTTTGGCATGTAGACATAGTCGAGACAATCCGCTGCAGTTCAACCGAGCATCAGAATAATGGGAAGAAAGGTGATTTAAGTGACTTTGAATGCGGCATTGGTTATTGGTGCTAGCTGGTCTGAGTATTTCAGAAACTGCTGATCTACTGGGTCTTTCATGCACAACCATCTCTAGGGTTTACAGAGGATGGTTCGAAAATGCCAGAGGTCAGAGGAGAATGGCCAGACTGGTTCCAGCTGATAGAAAGACAACCGTAACTCAAACCACTCATTACAACAAAGATATGCAGAAGAGCATCTATGAATGCAGAACACATGGAACCTTTGAGCCGGATGGGCTACAGCAGGAGAAAACCACACCGGTCTTCACTGTACACAAATGGCCTCCACAGTCACCAGATCTCATTCAAATAAAGTACCTTTGGGATTTGGTTGAAGGAGATATTTACATTATGGATGACAAATCTGCAGGAACTGCGTAATGCTTTCATGTCAATATAGACCATCTTTGAGGAATATTCCCAGTACCTTGTTGAATATATCCCACGAAGTATTAAGGCAAATGGGGGTCCAACACGGTAGTAAGGTGTACCTAATAAAGTGGCTGGTGAGTGTACATCTAAAGGGGTCCTCAATGTCAAATGTTCAAATCTCAATTTTTGTCAATGTCAAAGTTCTGGAAAAACTTGTTTTTAATAAACACACACATACATAAATCCCCAATTTAAAAGAATGAAGTGCCTTTTGCATTTAGAAAAACAATAATAAGTGGAAAATGGCAAAATGACAATGTCAGCTGTTCTTATTAGCAAAAGATGAAAAAAAGGAGAAAATAATTTTCACAAAATTAATTAAAAAATAAGTCAAATTGATAATTTTTCCACAGTGAAAAAGTTTTAATAAGATTTGTGGTTATTTAGTCTTCATAGTCTTCATTTAGTCATTGTCATAATGGTAAAAACTAATGAATAAACAAACTATGGTGATGGTTTTGCCTGTGTATGTGTCTCTTTACAAACGGATTAACCGACATAGTTTGAATCTAAATGCACTTCATAACATCAGGAGTGTTTGAAATAATTAAATTTTTGTTACCACACGTGATTTCACATTCCAGAATGAGGATGAAATCCATTATATAGTATTCTATAAAGTAATGAAGGCTCTGTTGATGAGTGTTGCATGACTCTTTTACTTCAGCTACAGGGGTAGTTGATTTCTTCAGTAATGCAGATGTGGAATTTATTTTGGAAAGGCACCCTCTAGTGTCCACCTGTATCAACGACACAGAGGTTATATTAAGTGTGTGCTCACATTAAAAAAATAGGAAAAATATCTTTCTCTGAAGATACAGGAGTTTCTCTTATTAGGTATATACAAGTTATATCAGAAATATTGTGAAAGAGATTTATCTCAATATTAGCATGTAGCACAATATTAGCATATAGAATCACCATCACAAAGCAAATTCTTCAAATAATTTGTTTTTGAGCTTTTTCAAATCCAAACTGTTTCCAAACAATGTAGTTTTTTTTCTACTGATTTTGACCAAAATTTTTTTTTTTTTGGCTGTTTTTTTGTCATCTTCACTCGTGCTGATTTTTACAGTAGGCTATAGGTTGATAAAGTTCAGGTGTCAGGAGGGGGTAAAAGGGTGCGACATTCAGAACACATATAAAAACATTCAGAAAAAGTATTAAAACACAGAATGCGACTAAATAAGTGTTTCCTTTTAATTACATTACAATCAAATTTTCCTTATTTTAATCTTGCAGTCCTCAACAGTTTTAATTTTTGATCCTTCATAGTCTTCAAAGCCTGTACACCTCTTTTTCAGTAAAGGTCGCAGTAACCGTGTCTGTTTATTTGTCTAGTTCTCAGGTGGAGAGTCGAGCCAGTGTCAATCATTTTGGCCGTTCTCTGCTGGGCGGCTACTGTCCTCAGTACATGCCCGACTTTGCCCTGCATGGCATCAGCTCAGATCTCAGGCTCAAACAGTGCCTCATGGCTGACCTGGAACACACTGTTCTTGTAAGTGCAATCACATTTCTTTATTGCAGAATACAGTAAATGATTCATCAATTTTGTGTGACAAAATCAATATAATGAGAAAAAAAATCTAGTTTTTATGTTTTACATATTGGTTATTCTGTATTGGAGATTTTATTGAGGGAAAATCTCATCATATTTTATGTAATAATTCTTTCCAAACATAAGTTGCTTCTTTTTTTACACACACACACACACACACACACACACACACACACACACACACACACACACACACACACACACACATATATATATATATATATATATATATATATATATATATATATATATATATATATATATATATATATATATATATATGTAGCATTTTTTTGCCAACTATGTTACTGTACCTTAGTAGTAGTAAATTTATTTTGACATTTTACTAAGTAATTTTTAGTGTAAACAATTGTTATTGAATTAGGAAAATGACTATCCAGTGCTTTTGTAAATCAAGTAAAAGAAATATTGTCAAAGGTAAAGTCATGCAAGCTGGAAAAATAGACTACTATTAATAATATAATAAAATATTATCGTTAATAGACTATTATGATATTATGAAATATTATACTGTCATGGTCTTCATGTTGTCATCTACGACAACGAGCAATAAAGTATTAAAATAATAAAAATATATCCATTTAAATAAAGAAAAAAATATAACTTTGGAAACCAAATGTAACCATATAAAATCAAATCAAATTGTTTATTGATTAGAATATGTAGATTGTTTAGAGTTATTAGAGTTTATAGATTTTTTTTCACAAAATATGTTGGAAACACGTAACTGTAATTGTTTGTGTGGGCTTTTTGAATTCACTACATCATGAAAACGTGTGTGTTTGTGCAGCATCCAGCACTGGATGAACCGGTGGCCGAGGCTCTTTGTATTGTGGCAGATACGGATCGACTGAGTGTTCAGGTGGTGACGAGTCAGAGGCGAATGTGTGAAGGCGGACGGTTGGGCAGAGACGTGATGGTGTCCAACCTCATACACACACTCATCACATCAGTTCTGCAGCTGTATGCACTCAACATCGCTGCTGATTTTGTAAGTCTCTTTAACGCATTTACAAGCGTATTTACAATTCAGTCATATTCAGTGAATGTTTGCAGTATGATTTTTATTTTATTTTTTAATCCTTTTTTCATAAATGATTAAATGAGCTATCTTATTGTAATATTTATAAAAACTGACCCATATAGAGAGATTTTTCCTTCAATAACTTTTTTTTAACTATAGGGTATTCCAACAATATTTTAATGATCTTCATAACATAGGAAAGAAATTAGAATATTTAACATATAGTAATGTTAAAAAATTATCTAATTCATGGATTCATATGTTTGTGGTTTTTAATTAAATATTTGTTAATGAAATGTTTTTGTCATGAAAATAGCTGTGTTGCTGACATGGCATTAGTCATGTTTTTTGAAAGTAATAGATCGCTTTGTAAGCGTTTATTATTCACACTTGTTGGGTCTCCTCGTACAGTTTGATAGAGCACTTGGACCCGGAAGCCACTTCGTGTGACGTCACACTTAACAAGCAAATTAGGGCTAAAATTTACAAATAACAAGAAATTGTAAGATCACCCTGCTGAAAAATCCAACTTTAACCAGTCTAGGCTGTTTGGCTGGTTTTAGCTTGTCGACCATCCTGATTTTAGAGGGGTTTTGGGCACTTCCAGGGTGGTTTCCAGTCGTTTCCAGCCTGGTCTTAGCGTGTCAGGCTAGGATATAACCAGCTTGACCAGCCTAGCCAAGCTGGGAGTCCGACCAAATCCAGCTGTATCCAGCTTAAACCAGGCTGGTCAAGTTGGTTTTAGCTGGATTTGGCTGGTCATTTTCCAGCCTGACCAGCTAAGACCAGGCAGGAAATGGCTGGAAACCAGCCTGAAATGGCTAAAACCCCTCTAAAACCAGGCTGGTCGACCAGCTTAAAACCAGCCAACCAGCCAAGGCTGGATTTTTCAGCCGGGCAGGACATTAAAATAAACAAAAATGTCACCTCTCAGATCTCCAACAACACTGCTGACTCCAAAAAGGAAGCAGTTGGGTTTTCTATATGCATGTGTTCTCTGAACTAGCAGTGTGTTTTTTTGTTTGCATGTTTTGTTAGAATTTACGTGAGCGTGTGTTATCAAAATAATTAATTTTACAGTCTTACTGTAAATTTTTTTTTTCTTAACTTGCAGCAGGTTTTAGCTCAGCACATTACAAATAATGTTTATATTTGAAATTTTTTCTGTGTAAATCATTTCAGTGTGTGATGCATCTGGAGGACCGCTTACAGGAGGTGTACTTTAAGAGTCGGTCCTTAGCAGAATATCTGAGAGGACAAACCAGGGTCCATGTAAAAGAGCTGGGGCTTGCACTGGGGTAAGACTACAATTACTGTAACTTATTGTTTCTGATCCTACACTTAAAGGGTTAGTACACGCAAAAAAAAAAAAAAAAAAAGAAGAACCTCATCATTTACTCTTCCTCAAGTGATTGTAAATGTTTGAGTTTCTTTATTCTGTTAAACATAAAAGAATCATATTTGCTGGGTCCTATCAACTTCTAGAATCAGAAAACCAAATATTATGGAAGCCAATGGGTGCCAGCTTTATTTAAAAAAAATCTTCAATCGTGTTCAACCAAAAAGAAAGAAACTCAAACAGGGTTTGAACAAGTGAAGAGTAAATAACAGAATTTTCATTTTGTGTGAACCACCCCTTTAAGTCCCTGTTTTCACTTGGTCTATGGTATTAACATGCAATTTCAGTGATCCATTAACAAGTATTGCACTACACTAAGTAGTTGACTGTTCATCTATTATATATGTTTTAAATGCATATTTTCTGATCACTTGTGTTTGGATTTTGAAGTAAATGGAAAAATATATTATGGCTGGAAACTATGATATTTTATTTTTTCCTCCACTGAAATTACAAATATTTTGACATTTTATTTATGTGAAATCCAACTATGAACTTATATTGTATTTCCATACATTTCCATGTACCTATTAATTTTTATATGGGAACCTAACATTAATATCTTGTTTTGTTGCAATTTCCTTCAGCACATGCCTTAATGAATGTTTGCTCAATAGGCTGAAAGTAGATGGTCTTTTTAGTCTGTTTAAATGCATTTGATCACACAAGTATCTCAGCAGTTTGTTGAAATGCAAAGTGGTCAAATGTGGACAACAGTTAAGTGTTTCATACCCTGTTTACATTATTATTTATTTACATTATTAATAACTGTTTACGTTTGTTATTTTATTATTGTCCACTTTTGATTGGATTGATGGAACCTTAAAGGCACAGTTCACCCACTTTTTTACTCACCTGTCACAAACCCTTTTGAATTTCTTTCCTCTGTAGAACACAAAAGAAGATATTTTGAAGAATGCTGGACTTCCATACTATTTGTTTTCCCTGGATGTCTGTGGTTACCAGTTTCCAACATTCTTCAAAATATCTTCTTTTGTGTTCAGCGAAGAAAATCTAACTGTTTGGAACTGCTTTAGGGTAAGTAAATGGTGAGTACATTTTTATTTTTGCGTGAACTATCCCTTTAACACAATGTGTGAAATGATATTTATGGTATTCTAAATGCAAAAAGTGTCAATATAAAACTGCTTCTCTTAAAATTTGTTCCTTATTTTTGTCTTTCCAGGATTGAGTCTAGTGACATTCCATTGCTTGCAGCAGTGGCCAGCACACATTCACCTTACGTGGCCCAGATCCTTCTTTAAATGGACCAAACAAGACTTAATTTTAAGGACCAATCAGAATGTGTTCCTGTTCTGCATGGACCAGCAAGGATCTGATCCCTATCAGATGACCACACCAATCACAATGCAATGCTCGACAACCAATCAGAGCTCATGTCCAGCCTTAATCTATCAATCAGAATGCCTCGTATGTCCAGCTGACAGTCTTTTGTGTGAGTGTGTTTATGTGTGAATCTATAGAGTGAATCCTGCACCACATTAGGACATTTGTTAATGCTTGTTTTAAATTTGACCTCATGTTTTATTTGAAAGGGAAGACTAGAGACAGCGGATATTATAGATTGAAAAATAAATTTTATTCAAATGCACAATAGTTTAGTTCTAGAAAGAGCTTGAGCTCTTCCTAGAAGAGCTTGTTTACACCAGGAGCCACATTTTGTAGCATTTGTGAGACTTGGCTCCACTCAGAAGAAATTATTCAGTCAAAGTTTGGTTTTAAAAATGCACTCCCCCTCATGTTGTACCAAGTCTGCAGGATTTTCCTCTTTTTGAACGATATCCTGGACACTCTTGTCTATATAATAAAAGCGAAGGATTTTTAAAGTCAAGGGGCTCTATTTTATCGATCTTGGCGCAAAGTCCAAAGCGCAAAAGCATTAAGGGCGTGTCTGAATTTGCTTTTGCTATATTAAGCACGGAAAAACCCACTTTGCGCAGTGGCGCATGGTCTAACAGGGTTGAGCTTATTCTCTTAATGAGTTATAGGTGTGTTTTGAGAATAAACCAATCAGAGTCTCATCTCCCATTCCCTTTAAGAGGCAGCTGTGTTGCGCCCATAGCGCATTTGCTATTTACATGATGGACTTTGTAAGTGGAAAAACTGAATGCTTCACTAGGGAGAAAACAGTTGAACAGACCATTGGTAGCGCGAGAATGAGAGATGAGCCTCCTCATTCTTTACTTTCACTTTCACTCTCTTTCACTTTCACTATTTGTTTCAAAACTATTTATAAATTTAGTTCTAATTTCCAGCAAACAAATAAATGACCAATAATAACGAAGTGCGTTCAAAAAAGCTGATTTATTTACAAATACACATGCTATGCCTGATATGGTCTAAAACCTGACAAGTGGACAAGTCTAAGCTTGTTTTTAATAAAACAAATATAAATATGGATATAATAAATAATACTGCTTATAATGATAACATTATACAAAAGCAATTGTCATGAATACACTGAAAAAGCCCCCCCGAGATGAAGAAGGCATGGAGGCGGTGGTTTTTATATTTATGTAGAAAATAATCATGTTTGTAATTTTCTATTCCTTTAATTCTTTTTTCATTTGTAAAGATATTTGCTTATTGCTGTACATCCTGTGTGTATTAAGCAATGTGTAAGTGAGGCGCACAACTGACGCGCTTTGTGCTGGACTTTAGACCTCCTCTTAGCTGGTCTATTGAGCGGTCTTTTTTAGATCCTTAAAATGGCAACGCACCAGCAATTCGCCTTAACACACCTCCTTTTTAAGATCAGATCGCCTATGGCTGTACATTTGAGCGCAAATGCATTTGCTATTTAAACAGCGTGGTGCAACACGTCAAAACGACACTTGCATCAAGCTGAAACTAGCAAACAACAATTGCGTCACGCCTTGCACCGCATTGCGCCGGGTGTATGATAGGATCTTCTAAATGTCAGTGAACTTTTGTTTTTGTTTTGGTATCTAAAAAAAAATCCCATAGATTTGGAACAACATGAGATTGAATATGATTCATTTTAATGTTTGACAGAAATAATTTAACAGAAATTCCATCCGTCCAACTGGCACAAGCATGGCATAGCTCTGAAATCTAAACTACTTTATTTGAATGTTATTTATGTAAAGCATCAATTTGGTCCTGAAAGAAAGATTTCACAATGTCAATATTTGGAATTAGATTGAATCAATCAATTTTCATTGTGTCTAGCCCAGTGTAATCTTAAGGTATTTTTAAATCCCTAATTTAAAGATTATTTAATTATTTTAAGGCATTATTTCTGAATTTGTGTGTGTGTGTGTGTGTGTGTGTGTGCGTGTTGTATGGAATGACAGTGTGTGCTTCAATCTCAGAAAGATGAGAGAATGTTTACATAATTGAAGGAGAGGTATATTAAACTGTGTTACTGTTGATTACTGGACAGTCCACAGATTGTGGATTGCAGTATTAATCTGGTGCTACTGTTTTATTAAAGGCTTACAAAAGCACATGCTCACTTTTACGGCCTGTCCTTGCGAATGCTTCATATTTCAGTGGTCTACGCCATTATAAGTCAAACGTCACAGCAATAGAACCCCAAGTTTGTGACAAGTTTTTGTTTATTGTTCCACCTTAAAAACCTAGAGAAAGATAATTATTTTTGATATTTTTTACAGAATACTCTACCTCAAGTGAGAGATCTGAAAGTGGCCTGGTGAAGTGAGTTAATGGGATTGATCAGTTTGTGTCACACATCAAGAATGCAGCGTGCTGATGGCGTCAGAGCATTTTAGTTTAAAACAAGCATCTAATACAGGTGTAAACGTCCCTAGTGAATTTCTGTACTGAAAATAAATGTAAAGGTGTCTCTTTTTTTTTTACAAACATATATGTTTTGTTGAGATTGGAATTTTGAACACTAAAGTTCTGCCACTTTTAGTAGTCTCTTTTGAGGCTAACAGATGTAATCTTTTGGTCTGTTCTGTGCATGGTGTTTACTCTAGGTTGAATGCGGTTGAGAATTTTGTCTGTGACAAAAGGATGTTGATAAGATCTAAACTAGTGATGAATAAACAAATTGCCAGGAACTCTGCTGTTTTGTTACATGTCTTTATTCTCTGTTAAGTTTGTGATCAATTATATATAATTTCAAGTCAGGAAGTAAACTTCTAAACTCTGAACTATAATCATATTGTTTTAGAGGCGTAATGAAGTAGGGGAAAGCAGGGTAAGTTGTCACACTTTTCATACTTTCTACCTTTTACTGAGCACCATACGTCACAATCTAATATATGACATACCAAATGAAAGTAGGAAGTCTCGGGCACATTTTCATACCTTATCGGATTAAGGAGCTGTAGACTATTGAATGAAGAATGTGCACTTGTGACAATCTGTCCCATCGGCAGGTAAGTTGTCAAACTAGATTATCTGAAAATAAGAACACAACTACCTAATAGTGATTATTGATTCTTAATTGTTAAATAAAATTTTAAAAACTTGACAAAAAAAAATCATGCCAAGAGGATTTGAAAACATATATATTTCTATCAATACACGTTCAAATCAAAACATTAACTGACAAGACAACTTCACTTTGAATATTAAACTCAAATGTTCTCTGATCGCGCATAGATCCATGATAACTGAATGGAATGCTGCAGATAATTTGCATAACATCTGTCTAGCCTCCGAACAAATTGATGCCTTGTGTCTGATTAAGGGCAGAGTTGGTGCTGGGGCCTGGCAAGGTAGAGTTGGTGCTGTGACCTGGCACGACAGAGTTCTGATTCTAAATATAGAGTGATCTGTGACGTAGGATTGTGCAAGGATGCAGGATGGTTTCTAGAAATACATTTCTGTGATAAAGTTGAATGCAGCCACCCAAAAGTCAGCCTGAATGTTTAGGGGGGTTACAGCCAGAGGATATGCAACTGCCACAAGCCCAGGAACTTCCTTCCCTAATTACTGCCTTTCCTTTCTTAATTCACATGTGACAACTTGCCCCAAACTGACATTTGTACTAATGTTGGCGAAATGTCAGGGTTAGTCCAACATAGCAAACATATCAAAAGACACATTACTGTCATCTATTTTGTGCAAAATAATAATTTTCCACATCTTTAGCTAATAATGGTGTACTAAATGAAATTTAAACTGATTTGTTTTTACTTTTTAGGCCAAAATAAAAATAAGGAAAGTGTGCTAACCTTAGTTTAGAGCAATCTTGAACACATGTGAACAAGAGGTTGACTATAGAGGAGTCACACAAAGTGGCTCTTTGATTTTTAAGATGGCACCGCAATTGGTGGAGTTATGAACAGTGTGACAATACACCACTCTCCCCAACAGTTATTTTTATACACTATTTAGAAATGTAGGGTGAATTTGGGTAATCTGGGACATTGGGTAATCTGGGAAGCTTCTGTGTGTTTTTCTGTTCTGACAAAGTTCAGGCAACAGGACTTTTATTATAAATTTAGCATGGACTTCATGTGAGTGAAATCACATGACTTCATTGGGGGGTTCCATACAGGGTGGCAGGGCACTTGTCAATCAGGAAGCTCTCATCAAAATTGGATGACAAGGTCAGTGACAGGATTCTGGCTAGATTAATGTTAAGGACATAAACCTGTCATAAATAAGACAATATTCCCAACTGTTGTTAAATTATGTTTGTGATCTATTCAAGTAACAAAATATGTATTAAAGTGTTGAAAATGTTTTTTTTTTTTAGATTTTTTTTCTTTCAAACATTTAGTTTTCCCACATTATTAAATATGATTGATAATGTGGGACAGCATGGTTTGAGTAATCTGGGACAGCCTTCGAATGAGAGAAATATGCATTTAGAGACAATAAGTTTAATGACTACAAAGATGGAATGTACAATGTTCTGTACACAAACTCACACAAACACAAACCCCCACACACACTTTTCAAAAATTGGTAAAATTGTGTTTGGCATGCAAAAATATGGAAAATATGTACTTTTTCAGCCCAAATACATAATATCCCAGATTACGAAGTGACCTGTCCCAGATTATCAAATTCAGGCAGAATTTTTGTTTTTGACACAAAAATACTAATAGTTGTGGCATGACTCGATTCAGTATGATATTATGTTTTCTTAGGTGGTTAGAAAAAATCTTAGGGATTCCAGAAAACCAGAAAAGTCTGATATGTGGTTATAATTAGTTAGATAGACATAGAGAGCGCTGAAGTCAGAATTGCAAAAAGTGTCCCAGATTACCCGAATTCACACTATATGTGAGTGCATTTGACCTTTAAGTTACAACCTTTGTGCACTAAAATTATTACAGCATTTCACGCACATTGTTAGTCTTCGTGTTAACAAGTAATCTTTGCAATACACTGAATAAAAGATTTAATTTGTTTTGGTAATTTTTGGTGCTGGGGCCTGGCAAGAAGTAACCATTTATTTCTTTTGAGGTGGATATTAACCATGCTTTGCTAGCAACATTACAGTCATCAATGTCAAACAATCCTCCAGAAATCATTCTAATATGATGATTTTATGTTCAACGAACTTTTTTGTTGTGCGCAGTGGGTAGCACATTCGCCTCACAGCAAGAAGGTCGCTGGTTCGCTCGTTCGATCCTCGGCTCAGTTGGCGTTTCTGTGTGGAGTTTCCCTGCGTTCGCGTGAGTTTCCTCCGGGTGCTCCGGTTTCCCCCACAGTCCAAAGACATGCAGCACAGGTGAAATGGGTTGGCTAAATTGTCCGTAGTGTATGAGTGTGTGTGTGTGTGTGTGTGAATGTTTCCCAGAGATGGGTTGCGGCTGGAAGGGCATCCGCTTTGTAAAAACTTGCCGGATAAATTGGCGGTTTATTCTGCTGTGGCGACCCCGGATTAAGTAAGGGACTAAGCCGACAAGAAAATGAATGAATGAATGCCCTGGAGCCTACCTTTGAGTCTGTGTTTATGTGAATAATTTAGGAGAAATACATTTTTATTTTAAGCAGCAAGCTAAATGCTGATATTCAAAGAACCTGTATATTTCTCAAGTCAGAATAAAGTTTGTCTACAAAGTTTGTCTTGTTTTCGTACCGCACAAGCTCCGGTAAAGTAGGTGGCGGTAGTGCACCTCATCGTTATATGTCGACCGTCATTAATAAAAAGAGGAAGAAGAAGAGACTGCAGTAGGGAGCGAGACGCGCCTGGGCAGCTGATTCTGCCTCCCGTGACTGTCTCTATTGTAGTCTACTTCACAGGCCAATACCTCTCATAACTATCATGGGCAGATGTTGTACGGATATCTGGATTATATTGGAGAATAAACCCCGAATTCTGTGAAGACGCATGAAATAAAATAGTAAGTGCCTTTTAGGACTATGTGAGATGTGAGCTAGCCGCTAACAGTGTAGTATTTACCTTCCAGAATAACTAGCGTTACTTCCCTCATTTATTAGAGATTTAAACTATTAGCTGCTCTATTATATTTGCTTCCACACTTTGTTTTTATTGTTGGCATGTACAGTGTGTGTTAATAAGCTTACAAAGACAAGGCGTTCTTTTGTTTTATTGAGGTTTGCATGAGGATTTGTGTTTGATAGACTAACGTTAGGGATGCAGTTTGTGAAAAGGATAAATGTTACTCATTTGCTTAATAGTTTATGTTGTAGTAATTTATTATGTTTTCTGTTATTTCGTTTAATTGAAGCTCAGTTATGTGCAGGTAACTTTACCAGAATTCACCATGGTAACCACCAGAGCTTCCTCTGTCCAGTTGTTTTTTAACTACTCTAGTAGCTGAAGTAGTTACAGTACACGAGAGAACCAGATAGATTCTCATTGCACTAATTCATTTTAAATTGTATATAACCACTGCACATATACATTTGTAATTCATGTTCATATCTATCTGCTTACCTCTGATTATGAATAGCAACCTGTACTTTATAACTTATATCCTGCACTTGCTGCTATTACACTCCTGGTTAGACCTAAACTGCATTTCGTTGCTTTGTAAATGTGTAATGACAACAAAGTTGATTCTGATCTAATCTGAAATTCATAAATTGAATAATAATTTTGAATTCAGTAATTATTCAAACAAAACAACTAAAAACCACAATTATTATTATTATTACCATTTTATATGTGTATATATGACGTAAAGTACATTTTTATCCGAAGTGATTTGAGCAATTCCAGCTTTATGGATGTGACATTTGCAGTAAAAACATAAAACAAATTCAAATAGAAAGTAAATGTTGACTGTATATTGAAACATCTGTTTAAATTTTCTGAAACAACTAAGCACAGAGTTATGAGATCAGAAAAAGATCAATCTGTAAGCTGGTGTGTATGTGTGTGTCTGTCTGTCTGTCTGTGTGTGTGTGTGTGTGTGTGTGTGTGTGTGTGTGTGTGTGTGTATATATATATATATATATATATATATATATATATATATATATATATATATATATATATATATATATATGGTTAATAAAGACAGAAAAGTAATGCAAACAAAACAAACAAAAAGACAAAAGACAGAAAAAAGATTTTAAAACCATCATTACATCAATTGTTCCAGTATTATACGTGGGTCAACAGTGATACACGTATATATTTAGGCCAGTGGACAGACACAGGGATTATAATGATCTTGCACATGATGACAGGGTTATACCTTAAAAATGTTATCCTTGGCATTTGATAGATAATTAAAAAGGGTTTCCAGGTGGCTTCGAAGCCAGTAAGGTTATCAGATACATTAAAAAAAAAATTAAATAAGGAATATAAATATGTGTGTGAGTTTACAGTATACAACATATTTTGTAGAAATTCTGTGAACTAAGCTGCACAACTCAAAAGAAACAATGCTAATCAAAAGGATAAGAGTCGGCTCGCTATAGAACAAAAATCATTCATTTTATTTTATTTTACATTTTTTAATTTTTGAGGAAAAAGCTTGATTATTGACGTGACACTTCACCATGTGACATGTGAAATTGCAGCTTGTGTGAGTTTGGTAAATCAAATTTAATTGTTTGAGTATTTTTACAGTACTTTCAAATATGGCTGCACGATTTGGAGAAAAAAATCTAATTGTGATTTATCTGATCAAGATTACGATTGCAATTTAAAATGCGATTTACTGTAATTTCATAAAAGAGCTGCAGGTTTGATGTGGTGGTTTTAATAGCACCAAAGAAAGACTAAGCATAATTACAAAGTACGCTATGCTACTGTTTATTTAAAACCACTTTTTCCAATAAATATGTCAGTTGTCATGTTAAATTAAGAAAATAACAATAAATTGTGTCTAAAATCTTAATTTTATTTATATATATATATATATATATATATATATATATATATATATATATATATATATATATATATATATTTATTTATTTATATATATATATATATATATATATATATATATATATATATATATATATATATATATATATATTATTTATTTATTTATATATATATATATATATATATATATATTTATTTATATATATATATATATATATATATATATATATATATATATATATATATATATATATATATATATAACCTTTACATTTAGATTGTGTTACATTTTTCATATTGATTTAATGACATTCTATGCTTTCCATGCACAATTATAGATTTTACTTCTCAGCACAAGATTTCTCATATTTGAATGCATAGTTTCTAAATGGATTAGATTTAGATTTTGCAATTTTGTTCTCTCACAGATTGGGTCAGATTAAGGTCTGACCATGTAATCCAATCATACGCTTGATTTGGATCAAACCTCCCTTTGGGCTTTTCAAAACTTTGAACTCAGATTGGGATCTATTTGAGACCATCAGAAGGGTGGATTCAGTTGTAATTTTTAACCAAATAAGCAAGTTTTATTTTTTAAGTGAATTATTACAAACTTAATGGTTACTGATGAAATATAAATTTCTTCATATTTGAAGCCCATATGAAGCGTGTCACATCTAATGAGATATTGTAAACAACAAAACAAAATCAAAGCAGGATTGTATTAGAACGAATAAAAATGTAAAATGTATGTTGTTTGCATTTATATTTACTTAATGCATTTATATTGATATATTATTTGTAATACAATTTTGTCTTTTACAACAAGCAATCAGATATATGAACTGTACTTTTATTTTACCCGCTCCAAGAAAACACTCTTTGAACGTATCAAACTAAACTCAAGTGCATGCACAAAACAATACGAGCATTTATAGCAAATAAATAAATTTAAATAGTATCCTGCTTGCTTTTTGAACGTTGTCAAGTGAGTTCTTAAACACCTGTGATCGGTCATAGTGTTCCCGCACTCAACACAAGGGCCGTAATATTAAGCAAATAAATTGCATCTTTTGCAATAAGAAAATCGCACCTTTTCAAATCTCGATTTCAGTTTAAAATTGATTAATCATGCAGCCCTACTTTGAAATACAAGTCTAAGCAAACAACTTAAGGATTTCACTCTTTTAATGAAAACTTAAATTTTTTATAGGAAGGTTGACATTTATGAATTGCTTATATACAAAAATGAAACAAAGCATTTTGTCAAAAACTGAGCAATAGCTGACGCAATAATGCGCAATGGTAGTTTTTTTTTAGACACCTAAATAAGGAAACAAGCTGGAAAAGAGAAGAAGCATTGATATGGATGACAAATAAGCAAAAACTAACAAGACTGTCTCTACTTTTTTATTAGCTCAGAACATTTGCCACTGCAAAGTTTACCCATACATTTTAAAGTTTGATTTGCATGTTTTCAAGGCATGTCAAGAAATTATGTTTGTAGCTTTAAGATTACTTGTATTTAATTATTTATGCAATGAGGGGTTGTTTTAGATATATTTCTGTACTGTTTGACGCTCAAGAGCCCAGTTTTTCAAAAGTAATCCAGTGGGATTTTAGATCACAGATTGGGTCAAATCTTGGAAATGGGTTTTTCAGAAGTAACAGAGGGATTTTGAATTTAGGTCAGACCATGTAATCCAATCATACGTTTGATCTGGATCAAACCTGCCTTTTTGGATTATTCAAAACTTTCAACTCAGATTGGGATCTATTTGACCCAAAAAAACAGGATTATCCTGATCCCATCAGAAGGGTGGATTTAGTTGTGATTTTTTTTTTTACCAAATGAACCACATAGAATAAACAAGTTTTATTTTTTTAAGTGAATGATCACAAGCTTAATGGTTACTGATGATGTATAGATTCCTTCATATTTGAAGCCTATGAATCATGTCACATCTAATGAGATATGATAAACAACAACAACAACAACTAAACTATATCAAAGCAGTATAGTATTAGAACAAACAAAAATGAAAAAGGTTTGTTGTTTGCAGTGTTTCTGTTTCTTACCATTAAAAAAAACTTTAGCTATGTTTTTATCCAAATATTTTAATGAACTTTATGCACAAAACTGGAATATTGCATATAAGATGTGCAAATAAAGCAGTGTTTCCAAGTAGACAAAGTGAGCAAAATCATTACTTCCTGATTAACTGGTGCCAAATATTAGCAGTAAAAATAGAATTTGCCGCGGTAGGAGAAGCTCTGTGAATTTTTTTAAAGTGAATAAATGACTTGCACCTTAAAAGATGATGCCGACACGCAATGACCACATGGTGGCATTTGAAGGCGTCAGATGCGGAGCACAGATGCTCTTGACAGTTCTGGAGGTAATTACTAATGTAATGATGACACTAATACTGAAATGGTTAAGGTGTTTTAAAATGACTAAAACAACATTTCAGATGTTTTACAGTGTGCTAAGCCTGCTGCTTTGTCCATTCATGTGCATTTTGATCACATGATCTCCTATAACAAAATCACATGACTTATTTTTAATGTGCATACTGGAATTTGTTCTGTAAAAGTGTTTGTTCCATAGTAGTTTATGCACATCTTTTCTATTGAATAAATGTTTGTCCTACTCGGTTATGCAAATATATTTTTTTATGCGCATTTTCAAAATTTATGTGCATATCGGTGTTTCCATCTATGGTTTTTTTTATTTGCAAATCCAAAATGGACATAAAAATGGGTGGATAGAAACTTAGCTAATGGCTGTTTGTGGCCACTGGTATTTTGCCTATTACCTGTTGTTCTTTGCTAAACCAGGAGGCTACACTGTTGGTTCCATTTAGGCTCTGGTAAACAGTATTTGGTAATCCTAAATTTTGGTATTTGGATCACAGTGATCCAACTCAATTTTCCTTAAAAAAACAGTCATAAAAGTAAGATATATTAGTTAATCCTGGATAGCAAAACATGGACCAATTTGATTCAGATTAAATTTTTCGAAAAACTGGGCACTGGTGAAACTTATATAATCAAAATATTGCAATTAATTTATCTTCCCGATATCATGCAACTTTAAGGCTACGTTTACACTGCGAAGCTTAGTGCTCAAATATGATTTTTTTTCTCAGATCTGATGTGTTTGCATGGCTGTTCACACTGCTCTTATAAATGTGGCCAATATGTGGTCCTAAACTGACTGGCATGCACACAAGTACATTACGGAGAGCACAAAATGTCTAATTATGTACATAATGTGTAAACTGTATGAGGTAAGCACGTTGTCAGATCATGCTTGTATGATTATTACCCTTTTCCAGACAACCGTGGTGTTTTCATAAACTGTAAAGGGTTGTTCTGTTACTACTAATGTCTATTTCGGCATTTGAGACCTAAAATAAGTCTCTTTTGATTTACAATACTGATCATTTGCGATTTATGATAACAGCAGTGCGTGGCGCTCTGACCACCAGTGTATAGTGAACTCATCAAATTTAATGAGCAGCCGCAGACTGAACTGTGAAGACAGAGTTGGTTTATCTCTGTTTGCAGTTATTTCATTTTACTTCGTTATAAATAACAGGCATGTGCAGAAGGGGGGTTTGGGTGCTCGAACACCTGCTCTTTTGTCTGTCTTGGAGAGAAAGCTCCCCGTCATTTGCACTCCGATCCCCTATCCGCAACACCCACGACGCTCTCCGGCTTCGCGATCAACCCATGCCTCAATCATTGACCAGATTAGTTAACAAGCATCAGTTTTGCCTTCAGAATCTATTTCAACATGAACAACCAGCTTTCTGTGATACAGTAATCGCCATGTGTGCCATTTTACTATTCCGATATAACCGTTCACACTGCGGTCACATTGCAAAACATCAGGGGCCTCATGTATCAACGCAGCGTACACACAAAAACTTTGCGTACGCCAGGTTTTACGCTCAGAATCGCTTACGTTTGGATTTACTAACGATGAACTGAACGTGGGAATGTGCGCAGCTCCACGCCAGCTTTATGGCTGGCGTACGCACATTTTTTGTGCGTATCTGTTTTATTTCCATTGGCGACTCCTAGAGGCAGTTGTGTTAAATTCGGGGTGGAAAAAGTAAAAAGAATTCATCAGACGCTGGTTTCGAACCGAGTTCATGCTCGAATGTGTCAAAACATGTTGACATGCGTCTTACGAGCTGCGCCTCTGAGACTGTTATGGTATTGCAACATTTTACACCTATAAACCAAACTATTTATTTTTTTAATTCACTCAGTGTAATGTTCATACCCAAACTGTGTTAACCGCATAAGCTAAACTCTCCCACTCTAATTTTTTTCTTTTTTTGTTAATTCCGTAGAACAAACTTTCAAATAACACCGCTTTTTCCGGTCTACCTCCGAAAGCAGCACCTCCAATTCACATTCTGTTCAAAGTTTCTCTTTTTGCTTGGTTTTGCCGTTGCTTTTTCGTTGGGTTTTGCCAAAGAAGAGTCATTAGCATATTCATACGGGGGAGGAGGCAGGGAGGGGTTTTGTGCTCGTGCATGTTGCGCTCAGTTTCACGTTTATTCGGATGTACAAAAGAATATGCGTGAGATTCATTTAAAAAGCTGTAAATGTGCGTATGCAGAAAAAAATTCAGATGTATGAAACACTGCGTACGCCGAATCTCACGCATATTCTTTTGTTTTAGTATGATTTCCACGCAAGTCTTCGTACATGAGGCCCCAGGTCAGTGTCTGATTTAATACTACATATGAAAGTGGCACAAATCTGAACTGAAAAGATCAGATTCGATGCGGTTTGGGCTGTTCACATGGTCATTACTTGAGTCATATGAGGGGGGAAAAATCAGATTCGGGCCACATTTGGCTGCAGTGTGAACGTAGCCTAATTGTTGTCATACGGCTTTAATGACATCTATTCTTCATGTGTTCTCAGGTCATGGATTTCCCGGGGCACTTTGAGCAGATTTTCCAGCAGCTGAACTTCCAGCGGCTGCATGGACAGCTGTGTGACTGCGTGATCATGGTAGGCAGCCGTCATTTCAAGGCCCACCGCGCTGTGCTGTCTGCCTGCAGTACGCATTTCCGAGCCCTGTTTACTGCGGCTGAGGGAGATGCCAGCACAAGAATGATCCACCTGGACTCTGAGGTGGTGACTGCTGAAGCGTTTGCTGCTCTCATGGATATGATGTACACATCCACACTGATGCTGGGAGAGAGTAACGTGATGGATGTATTGTTGGCTGCTTCTCATCTGCATCTAAATGCTGTGGTGAAAGCCTGTAAGCACTACCTGACAACGCGCACTTTACCCATGTCTCCACCTGGAGATCGTGGCAGTCAACATCACACTGAGCAACAGCAAGCGGCGGCGGCTGCCAACTCTCATCTTCAGCGATCATTTCTGCTCCAGCAGCTCGGCTTGAGCTTGGTTAGTTCTGCCTTGAGTGGGGCTGAAGATGGGGGAACGGGGACGCAGCGGAGAACGGGTGCGGTGTGCGGAAATGGATTGGGGGATCAGCATGGTTCTCACCCAACACGCCGTTTCTTAAAACGCAAGCAGCCCTTACCCCTGATTACTTCAGAAAGGGGAAGGCCACGGCTTTCCTCACAGGTGGAGGGCATCGTGGGGGAGTCAGGGGGCCGAGATGGAGGAGAGGAGCTTCTGTCTCCAGACTCACACAGTAAAATGGTGGACGAAGTGGTCACTGGCGTTATTCCCATGGATGATGGAGGTTTACTGGAGCAGGATGAATATCGAAGGGGACTGACCCACGAGGACATGCAGCTCCCGAGCCAGTCAGATGGAGGAAGGGGAACAGGAGCAGAAAAAGCATTGCTGCTGCCGCGAAAAGAGGAGTACCCGGATGCAGGTCGTCACCATGATGAGGGGATGAAGATAAAGAATGGAGATGAGGAGGAAGAGCAGCAGCACATGCAGGTCGTGGTGAAGAGCGAGCCACTGAGTTCACCCGAGGCGGTGGATGAGACTAGCGATGTTACCTCACAGGCAGAAGGCAGTGATCAGGTAATTGTTTTTAACTCTTAAAATAAAAAAGGAGATGAGAAATACAGTCTTGATACTGAAGGGTCACTGTCCTGCAGAGTTCATTTTCAGACATCTCCAAAAAAAGTTCTTTGGAAATTTCTAGTGAGTCTGAACATTATTCTTTTTCAGGTTCACGTGTGTTTAGTTAGAAAGGCTGCAGCATGATCTTGTATTGCAAAGTGAAAGTAAACTCTTTTCTGCCATTGTTTTAGACTTTTTTAATTAATTTGCTTATGGTGAAATGACTAGGAATGACAAACAGTCAAGTGTACCTAACTATAATAAAATATCCGTTTGCAACATCAAGCAACATAACAAGCTGATTCTTTGGCAAAAAATTTACGGATCATTAATTCGCTATAATGGAAACGATTTCCCCTCACATTCCAGCAGTAATGGAAAAATAACGAAGGGTCACTGCCAATGCTGTTTGGTTTTTGTGTCGTTTTCTAGTAAAATATTTATATGTGTGTATGTATGTGTATATGTATGTGTGTATATACAGTTGAAGTCAGAATTATTAGCCCCCCTGTTTATTTTTGTCTCCAATTTCTGTTTAAAGGAGAGATTTTTTTTCAACACATTTCTAAACATAATAGTTTTAATAACTCATTTCTAATAACTTATTAATTTGATCTTTGCCATGATGACTGTAAATAATATTTTACAAGATATTTATCAAGACACTTCTATACAGCTTAAAGTGACATTTTAAGGGTTTAACTAGGTTAATTAGGTTAACTAGGCAGGCTAGAGTAATTAGGCAAGTTATTGTATAATTATGGTTTGTTCAGTAGACAATCGGAAAAAATATAGCCTAAAGGGGATAATTCTGACTTTAACTGTATGTATGTGTGTATATATATATATATATATATATATATATATATATATATATATATATATATATATATATATATATATATATATATATATATATATATATATATATATATATATATATATATATATATATATATATATATATATATATATATATATATATATATATATATATATATACATATATATATATATATATATATATATATATATATATATATATATATACATATACAAATATATTATATGAAAAACATACTTGTATGTGCAAGTTAATTTTGTAAACTGAAGGCATCTACCCCAGAGGCTTTCAGTGTTGTTACAGTACTGGTATTTTTGTACCAATCTGTACTGAGATTTAAAAAACATTAATTTCCTGCTAACATTGGAGTTTCAAAGCCATGAATATGAGCTGGTCTGACGTATGAATGATCCGCTGATGGATTGCCTGATCTTCGTGGCTTTGAAACTTGCACTTGGTGAACAGCAGTAAAGTGTCATGAACTGATTAGCCCCACGGCCAATCACAGTCATTTCTCAACAGTGCTCAGATGTTAGTGTTAAATGGAGAATTAAAAAATGTAGGTACTGATCAGTACAGAAATTCCAGCATCGCGACAACACTAATACCTTCCTGCAACCTTGATCAAATGCACCAATCTAGTGCTAGTGCACTACCAAGTGGTCCTTCAGATCCAGGCTTGATCAGGGTTAGAGCTGAACTCTGCAGGAAGGTATATCTCCAGGAACAGGATTGAGCACTCCTGTCCTGATCTACCCAACACCACATGGTAAACTTTACTACCACAACACACACTTTAGTAAGGTGTACTTTCACTTTTGAATTCACATAAATTCATGCGTTTATACAAATGTAAAAACATTCTTACCACTGGGTACGGGGATAAACATTACAGAATAGTGACTTTGTATGAATAGGGCACCCATAAACGACCTTGCAAAAAACTTAGTGTGATGTTTCCTCAGGTGGAGCCAGTTGGAGAAAAACTGGAGCTCAGTCCAGAGTGCAGTGAGCGCAGCTACTCTGATCCGCAGCCCAGCTCTGAGCTGCTGATCAAAGGAAACAAGGGATTAGGAGCTGCAGAAGACAGAAGAGGAGAGACGCTATCCTGCAGTGAAGCTCTTGAGTCCTCCTCTGGATTACACATCACCAGTTTCCTCAGCACTAAGGCCTTTATTGGCAGAGGGGTGTCTTCAAACCATGCCAGTAGTGTTGACAGTGTTCCCAACACCACAACTGGAGAATTTCAAGCAGACCACGATTCCGCTCGCTTCTTCCTCCCGAATGATTCCATCAACGCTGCATCTTCCTCTCTGCACCTCCTTTCAGGAGAGACCCAGGTCTGCTCTGACATGCAGCCAGAGTCCCTTCTCATGCGCCCGCTGCATGATGGAATAGCAACTTCCTCCTCATTAGGGACGTCCCGTGGTGGATCGGTAGATCAGCTTGCTCTTGAGTTTCAGCGCAACATTTTGGGATTACAAACATTCCCTCATTCGTCCAGAGGTGGAGGTGGTGGTGGAGGGTGCCAATCATACCGGCGCATCGCTCCTAAAGCTCATCCAGGAGGGGCTTCAATGCTAATGGACGGCCCTCAGCAACATGACGCTGCTTCCTCATCCTCAACAATGCTACTCAATGGAGTCAACTTTGAGAATTCTGTCCCCATAGTTCAAAACAGTGGCAACTCCAACTTGAACCCTCTTCCCCAGTTGACCAGAGCCTCAGCAGATGTCCTGAGTAAGTGTAAAAAGGCGCTTTCTGAGCACAACGTGTTAGTGGTGGAAGGTGCCAGAAAGTACGCCTGCAAGATCTGCTGTAAGACCTTCCTCACTCTGACGGACTGCAAGAAACACATCCGGGTTCACACCGGCGAGCGTCCGTATGCCTGCCTGAAGTGTGGCAAGCGCTTTAGTCAGTCCAGTCACCTGTACAAGCACTCCAAAACAACCTGCTTACGGTGGCAGAACAGTGATATGTCTAATGCCATGCTCTAATTCAGCCACTCAAAATATGCCACGCACGGGCGACTGGCCACCGGTCAGCTTCTGACTGTTCTTACACTGTCACACCTACTATTGTGGTGGCTGCGGTATCTTTTTTTTGGTTTTATTAGTATAGTATGTTGTTAACATGCTTTCAGTTAACATGCCATTGATGGTACACATAAAAGAGATGGTTCTCCTTAATATGTAGCTTCAAACCTGTATGGCTGACTCAGATTTGTTTGTAATATTTTACATTTAACAAAACAGTTTAATCGTAAAAACACCAACTTTAGTTTCACGCAGAGGTCTGGTCATATTTTGTCCATAAGCCACATTAATATTCAAAGGACAGTTCACCACAGACTGAAAATTCTGTTATCATTTACTCACCACCAAAAGAGATATGAAGAAAGCTGTAAGCTGGAAACCATTGACTTCCACAGTATTTATTTGTCTACTATGGAAGTCAAAGATTACCGGTTTTCAGCATTCTTAAAAAAAGAAAAACTACTTTAAAAAAAGAAACTCATAAAGGTTTGGAACCATGTGAAGGTGAGTACATTTTCATTTTTGGGTGAACCCTCACTTTAATAACTACTTTTAAGTTTGTATATGAACATAAATAAGGGTTGCATACTATCAAGGAGGTGAGGAAGTGAAAACACCTTGCATGTAGATGGTGGATAGTCATTAAGCAGCCTTTCTTTTACTGGTAAAATGGTCCTATTAGGAGATTGGTCTCACACTGAAAAGTCAATTAAGCAAAATTAAGAGGTGACTAAAATATAGGTTGCGTAGAAATTATTTTAAGAATTAAGTTGAAGAAATGATTGTTTAACTGTCCGGGATCTCCAGTGAATCTCCAATTTTTATTTTTCTGAAATGCTGTGTACTTCGAGACTTAGAAGGTATCAGACCTTCCTCTTACGCCTATAATTCTTAATAAGTGGGCATCATGTTTTAGATTGTTCACCTTTACTAAGTTTACTTTGCCAAGTTCTTGAAAAACAGTGGCAGTTTCAATACTATTGGATCCTTCTTGTGGACGTTTAATCATTTTTGTCTTTTCAGTGGGAGTTATATTTTTAGTTTTGAACCATTTTCACTGAGTTTGAAGTGAGTTTTTACTTCCAGTCCTTGTTTACAGTGCTGCATCACTCTTAACTGACTATATACAAATTGAATAATGTTTATTAATATTTATTTGATTTGGAATTGAAAAGAATTGTCTTGAGTAAAAAAAATAAATGACCGGAATATCAGCTTGAATAATATGTCTGCAGTGTAAGTCACACAGGTTTGGAATAACATGAGAGTAAATGACAGAATTGTCATGTTTTGGTGAATTATCTCTTGTAGTTTCACTGTGAAAAGGTTTTGTTTGAATGGTCATTGAGAGTTCTGCTTCATGTGGGTCAAGAAGTGGTCAACTTCAGTAGCTGAATCCTACATCAGGACGATCAGAAGCTTTGCTGTTCATTTCCTCTGTGGAAGTCAGATGTTTGAGGTGTATTGTCAGTTTGAAGTGTTTTAGTTTTTGATGCATCAGAATCATTTCTAGGTGCATGTTTAGTTCTCAACAGTTCAGTGGCTCTTAAAATGACTGAAATGTATTGGGGGAACCCAAAATATTTTTGCAAGCTTAGCTAACGCAGAAGCATAAAATTAGGTTGCAAGTTAAAGTTTTTCTTTTTCACTGTATTTACATCACCCTGTCCAGCACTGTTTTAGCATACAGTAACACAGATGTTAGCACGTTGCTAAGCAAATGTAAATGCAATGTTAGGTAAATAGTGTTCATTTATATATATTTTGGCATTATTATAATTTTATTTACATAATCAACCATGTTAGAGGCATATCATTCAGCCAAAATGTTAAATTGTCAGATTTTTTGGTTACTTACTCCCCATTTTGTCTATAACTGTTTGAGTTTTTTTTTTTTTTTTTTGAACACAACAGAACTTATTTTGTCAGAATGTTGGACATTGTTAGCCATTGACACCCATAGTTTTTTACAGCTATGAAAATCAATGGCCACTGCTTTTACAAATATTCCACAAAATATCATCTTTTGTGTTCGATAGAAAAAAAAACTTTTTTTTTAAAAGAGTGTTTTTTTTATTTAAGCAGCCTATGCTTTTAAAGTACAGTCTCTTTGTCACCTTTTAGTTTTGAAGACTAGCGCGTGGTGTAGTGAATAATTCACAATAATAATAATTGTAATTTACATTTTGAGTCTAATTTGAGCCTTGCTACCTGGATAACTTTAAGCTAAATAAACACTCTATTTTTATAATTGTCTATTTAGGGGCTAATAATTGTTTTCAATGGATGTGATGTTCGATTTTTGAAAACATGTATGGATAAGGTGCCAAATTTAAAGTATGCTTCACCCCAAAATGAAAATTTACCCTCTATTTACTGGCCTACAAGTGGTTCAAAACCTTTATGAGTTTCTTTCTTATGTTGAACAACACAAAATAAGATATTTGTTTGAAGATATATGTTGGAAACCTGTAACCATTGACTTATTATGGAAGTCAGTTTTTCCTGCTTTGTTCAATATATCTTTTTGTGTTCAACAGCAGAAAGTCAAACCAGTTTGGAACAAGTAAAGACTGTTCTGTTTTGGGTGAACTGTGCTTTTAAGATGTTTCCCTGTTGCAGAGCAGAGGTATATGTAGCAGTGTACATTTCTGCCAGTTTTGATGTTATTTAAATATCAATATTAAAAAGCAGAACATCTCATCGATAGACATTCACACTGTTATACTCGCAACTTCTCGTTTTCTTCTGATAAATTTGAGAGATCAATTTAATTTGAGTACAGATTTGGTCACTGAGAGAAGAGAATACAATATTCATGCGTACACATTTTCCATAGTAGCTAATGCACATGCTTTGTGATTGTAATTAATATTGCAGAATCTGAGCGATATCAAGCAGTGCTGATGTTGGCATTAAAATTTAAAGATGTGATAATTCAAATCGGTTGAGATGCCAATGAATCCCGATTAAATTGTTTATATGAACGAATCTGTGGTGAACTGACTGTTTTTAGAAACGTTTACGTGGTATTGTCTGTTCATCTTGCCTTTGAACAATACATTTGAAAAGTATTGTTTATAAGTTAACTGCAGCACTGCTTTGTTTACAATGATAACCTAGGAAACACTATAGCTACCACCGAAATCACATACTGTACTACTGCTGTTGGTACATTTAAATTTAAATTTACTTCTGGACTGATAGAAAATTACAGTTTATAAAGTATGAATATCAGTAATATGAATGCATTTTGGATGCACTACAGCGGCCAAATTGTCATTATCACATGACTTACACAGGTCAGTTGCATCGCTTCACTTCCATTCATAGGTTCTCTCTTTTGGCCTTATGAGATAGTAAAGTGTCTATAGGATATTCTCTTCAGATTTTTTTTTTTTTTTTTTTTTTATGAATTTGGACTTACTGCTAGTATTTGATTTCTGATGCACCATATATCATTACTGTTCATAAGTGCCAGCTGCTGGCAGAGAGTGAATCTGAATCTCATTCAGTTCAATTCTTCGATGAAACGTAACTATTCTACACAATGCCTACCCCTCATTGGAGTATGAGCAAATCATACTAAAATTTATTAAAGAAATCATACAAATTATATCAGCTCATCTGTTGTTTCGCTCTGACGTTTCATGTAACTGGCCAATACCCAGCAAACAATGTTGCATTTAATAGAGGTAATAGTCTAAACGTAGACTGTTTGGCTAAAATAAGGCTAAACTTGGGCTGTCAGGAAAATTCTAATGGACATCTGAGAATAGCTGAAAACTAGACTAGTCTTCAAATGAACAGATTAGACAGACTTTATACGTGTAGTCGTTCATTTCTGATTACTTGACGATTAGTCTAGCTTTGGCCTATTCTTAGACATCCATTCAATTTTCACTGACAGCCCAAATTTAGCCTTCTTTTAGCCTAGACGACTATGTTTAGACATCTATTAGATATTCTTTAAAAACAAAAAATGCTTGCGGGGTAGTTTCACAAAACTATGTCAGATCATTCTGTTTTCGCTTCATATTTTGAAATTATTTTGATCAGTTTAGATTAATGGAGCATCATTTTTTTGGATGATGATTAAAATGTGGCAGCTGCCTCTAAATTTACACTGTACAAAATGCTGGGTTCCACACAATCGATTTGTGTTGGGACAACATGAAAGAGTTGTGTTGTTTTAGCTCAATTTAAATAAGTAGTTCAAACAAACAGTAAATGTCATTTGTTGAGTGTAAATGGAAAGAGCACAGGCAAAGCCTTACTTTGTTTAAATGAAGATATTTATTTTATGTGTACCTAATTTGATTCACGATTTGTTTTAAGATTTTCAGATTTGTTTAATTGCATATAATGTTCTCAAAGAAACATCCAGGAACAGTATTTTACAATGACACCTTTTCATTTACAGTAGAATGTCTTCAATAAAAAAGAAAATCAAATTGTAATATCAAAATTG
>NC_141021.1:22625000-22770000 GCF_052040795.2 Danio rerio
ATAATACTGATCAGTATTGCAAGTTTATATTTTAAACTATTGAGTATTTTAACACAATTTATTTCTCTAGATTGAGGGAGCAGCATTTTAAACTTAAATGTGACCAGGCTTAAAATCATAAAAGACCATTATTATTTAGCATTACCTTTAAAATCCCATGCCACACACAGACTTCTATAACCACCAACACAACCTTTTTAACTTTCATCATGTCCTGCTTTGCTACATATAGTATACAGGCGCCGACCAAATGTGGGACTCCTGGATTCATGTCACCAGCTGATCTGGACCCCAACCTGCATCCACCTGTCGAAGTGTATTACAGTATGCAGGGCCGGCCCAAGCCTTCAGGGGGCCCTAAGCAGGATTTTATTTGGGGCCCCCTTGGTGCAAACAATATGACAAATTATCGTCAATCCTTGATAATTCGCACACTATAAATTTAAAACACACATTATCGATTTTATTCGCTTTAGCTGTGTTGCTTACATCATAAAATATATGTTTTAAGACAATTCTAAATATTATTCTGCAGAAACAACTTCCTATTGATCCAACTTTTTATGACTACTTGCCCAAATCTAAATAAATAGATACAAAACATTAATATGGGCTGGCAGAAACAAAAGCAGCTGGAAGTAGCCAATAACATACTGATTTTTATTATTATTCAAGACGCTGCCAAACAGTCAAACATAGTGACAATAAAGATACATTTTTTTAAATTGGATATAAATGATAACACTGAAAAAAAAATCATATTGTATTTTGTAGTTCAAATAACTTAAAACATCTATTTAAATTAAAATCAAATTAAATCAGGAAGCATTTTTTTAGACATACTCGCATATCAATCAAATTAATAAATATGTACCAAAATTGTTCAGTTTTCAAAAATAATTCTAAATTAAATGAATTTTTTTTGTAAAACAAATTATTCTGCCAATGAGATAAGTAAAATAATCTTATTTTAAACCTAAAACAATATTTTTATTTACCCTAATTGGCAGACTGAGCTTTTTTAAATGAAAAATTAACATTATTTTGACTAAATATCCTTCTAAAAAATGCTTATTGGTTTAAGAATTTTTAGATATTTGGACTAAAAATCACACAAAAACTATAAGAAAGAAAATCATTTTTGCAGTGTATTTACCAACTGTCAATTGTATAAATCAGAAGGTTTTTTTTTAATCGCCACGTTCATTAAAAAAGCATTTTGCTGCTGTTCCGGGCACTGCTGCTTCAAACACAATATCAATGATTCTGCGATATATTGATAGATCACAAGAAAACCAGCCACAATATATCACAATTTTGGTAAATGAAGCGGGAAAATGCATAAAAAATTGTGATGAATTTCTTTTATAAACACGCATTTATAGAATTGCAACAATGTAAAACAAGTGCACATCTGTCAAACAAGCTTAAAAATGCTGATGTGCAGAGAGGAGTTTATGACTGAAGAGAGCACATCTCTATCACAGCAGCAGAATCTCAATTTAGTGGAATATGCATTTAAGAAAAAAACTGCCAAAATAGTATTTTATTGCTTTCTAATTTTCTGTAAACTTAAAACACTTATTACAACTTGAGCAACTATTTTATGTAAACATGGAACATTTTATGCTTAGCCCTGGTTTATTTTTAATAAAAAAATGTATTCCCACTATTTTTTCAACTGATCAGAATGCTCTGAGAGGTGAGCACAGACTCCTCTGAGCACCTATGTTTTCACCAGTGGAGAACATTAGTTAGTTATTTACTCATCTATTTAAGTTTTTTAATTCCCCTAATATTTTTTTTGCCAAAATACCTTCTACAAGACTTTGACAAGGTATGTAAGAGTCAAATAAACGCAAGGCCCTTCTAATTAAATGTTCATGCCATATTGATACCTTTATATATTTTGGCGGAGTTAAAAAGTTTGAGCACAAGTTGCACTGGTGGCCACGGGGCCCTAAGCAGCCGCTTAGTTCGCTTATGCCTTGGGCCGGCTCTGCAGCAGGGTTTCTGCGGGGTCCTAAAAAGTCTAAAAATGTAAAAATCGAAATTTTAGGCCTTAAAAAGTCTTAAATTTGCTGTTCTAGGTTAAATATTTTTGCACAGGTCTTATTTTTCCAATGTCCACGTAACGTGACAGCAACAGCAGTGGGAAAGGAGGAAAGTTTTTATAAAAGTTTAGAAAAACTTGAGGGATAAGTTTGTTAAAACCAAAAAAAAGGCCATGGCAAAATTTTGGCAAAAAATTGTAGAGCAACCCATTTTCTGTAGTTATTATTACTTAACTTTATTTGGTAAAACTGTCAGAGATATGAACAAAAGTGAATGATGCATTTCATTTTAAAAATCTTGAATGGTTATAAAAATCTTTATAATCATTATTAAAAAAATCATGAGAAATAGTTTGTTTAAAAAATCTTGAACTATATTAATGATGTGATGTATAGTTCTGGAAACTTCCTACTTCTCAGTGTATCTGTCTGACTTGTCGTTTTCAAGAGCCTTGTCCATTTGGGGTGTGTGATTAGTCAGCAGAGCTGCGCGATGCGGTGCCAGGCGAAAGTATAAATCAGCCGTAAGATGTTTGTTTGTTTGTTTGTTTTCCGGTAGTTCAATGATGCATCCAACCTGTCTTCAGTACTGTTCAATTTATTTTGCCACTAATTTTGTGATGTTTGTGTTTTCTCTTTATGTGTTTGCGTGTTTTTGATCTTGTGATTCAAGTCTTAAATTTAATATGTAATGGTCTTAAAAAGATCTAAATTTGACATTATGATATGTGCAGAAAGCTTGTACAGCTGTCGCCGCCCCTCTATTTTCTATAAATGATATTTTCCTTGTTTTATCAGGAGAAGATGGTAATATTCAATTAGTATTGCATCATTTAGGTGAAATTTTATTGATAACTGCAAAGTGTCTTAAAACAAAACCACAGTAAATCTTTATAGTTGTTTTAAAATCAATCAACATAAGGAAGAAGACTGTTTAGTTTATTGAAACAAATTAAATGGACAGAAGAGCCTGTAGAGTCATTCCTTGTCTGTGTTTGTTTGTCTATTCTATGTTTTTAGTTATTTTTATTATTATATTATTGGTTTGATTAGTATTTGTGCTCTGTTCTGTAAATGTAGATGAAAATGGTCGAACTGTGCCTCGTTGTATTTTTTTTTATACTGCAATAAATTAAAACACGTGACCAGAGTTCTGACGTGGAAACGTATGACGCGATGTTCAAGTTCAAAGATGAAAATAATAAAGAAAAACGGGGACATTATTTATTTATCTGGGTATATGGGCCCTCTATTATTATATCTAATATTTATTAAGAGCTGTTCTGTGTTTAATAACATTTGACAAAAAAACTGTTGTGTACATACAGCTCCTGCTGCTCTAATTGACTTAAGGGTGAAATTGTGTACATTTAAATGACCCTCGTCATTCTGTCACCACGGCAACACGAGTTGGTTTACAAATCCACGCTACTGTCTATAGAGTGATCGATTCTGATCATCCCGCTGCACAACTCTGAGCAAATCTCCCCTTGGCTGAGTTACATCAGTTTGGAAAGTTGTTTTGGAGTTGTTGATGATGACGCTGCGACGCTCACAGAGGACCAGGACTCTCCCCGGACACCTCAGGGACTTCTTGCTGGAGCGACACCTCAAGAACGCGGCTGTCCTTCCTGCCCTTCGTCCCGCAGCCCCAGTCCCGCCAGTGGGTGAGTGTCTGCAGGAAGAGCCGCTGTCCATCCACGGCCGGAGTGTGGAGGAATACCAGGGCATCTACCGCAGTGTGATGGACTCCACAGTGAAGAAGCCTGCTGGCCGATACACCCTTCAGAAAGGATTGGAGGTAAAGCAGCGGCTGTGGGAGAAGCTGGGCCGGCCTGCGCTGCTGGAGACCGAGCAGCCTGATGGACGTGTGCTCATCACGGAGATCAGGTCCGAGTCCAGCGTCCCCCCTCAGATCAAGGTGGACATTAGCAAGGAGCCACTGCCCAAGGAGCCCCGGAGGAAGAGGCCCAGGCACTGAGCCATCCTAGTGCCAGATGAAGGATCATGGGCACGTATGTACATACTGTATATATTGTATATAGTTATAGAATAAGTTTTCAATTAATCAAATTGAACTTTTCATTCAAGTTTATCACATTGCTGGATGTTTTGGTGATTGTCCGTGCTGCTCATATTCGGCTCTTGGGTTCTTTTGGATGTTGGCATGCGGTTAGTGAGGTTTTCTAGGCGGTTTCTTGCGTGTTGCTGGTCTCCTCTGAGTGTTTTTTGGCACATTAGTGGTTGTTGTTAGTGTTGGCTGTTGGGTTAGGGTAGGTTAGGGTCCCTCACATGGTTTGCAGCTTGACGTGCTGTGAGGGCTTGTGTGCATCAGTGATGCTGAGAGCTACGCCACTGGTACTTCACAGCTACCGGTAGGGTCACCCATATTGGACAGGTCTCAGCTGAGATGCCTGACCAAGACAAACCACCTGATTCTGGACAGCAGAAGATTGACCTGATGCTCCAGATAGAAGATGTCCCCTGTCACCACACCACACACACACACACACGCACACACAACACACACACACACACACACACACACACACACACACACACACACACACACACACACACACACCACAACACACACACACACACACACCACACATACACCACACACACACCACACACACACACTCACACCACACACACACACACACACACACACACACACACACACACACACACACACACACACACACACACACACATACACACACATAAAAAACTAAAACTAAAAAAAAATAGAATAAATCTTGCAGACGGTTAAAATTAAATGTTTATTGGCAAAATATTTATTAATTACCTTAATTTAGGAATATTTTTAATCATTTTGTTAAAGAAACTCTTATCCGTGTCTTGAAATAGGCGAGTTTCACTAAAACACATGAATGAAATGAATAGATTGTGTCATCAAACATGTAATACTTACGGCGCTGAAGACAAGTGAACAAGTGACCACTTAAAAAGTCATTATTGGTGTTCCTGAGTTAAATTCATGCAAATTATTGCAAAAATTCTATTTCAATGTTTAAAGTTGACTCAGAAATTACAACCGATAGAAGATTTCAGTTCATTATTGTGTTAAATGTGAAAAGAAGTAAGTAAACATTTACCAAAACTAGTCTACAATACAGAGAAATTGATACAGATTTAAATGGCACAAAAGTGTGTAAATGATGACGACATTATTTTGTGTGTGAACTCTCCCTTTATTTCAAAGAATAGAGTTTATTGCACTTTAAAATTTGCATTTTAATATGAAAAAGTGTGATTTTGATTAAAAATGAAAATAATCCTCAAAATAAGAATCTAAATCTTCCAGCAGGTGTAGTAATGTCTAACCAGTGAGAGGATTCGCTCAAACAACTGAATCATTCAACAAAGATGTAAAGCCAGCGCTGTCTGGGCTGTTTAAAACAAGGATTCGTTCAGAAAGTAGACACACTAAAGTTCTTTTGAGGCTATTAAGGTAGAGTTTAATGATGTATTCTCAAACCTCTGAGTAGCCATGAGCATAAGATCTGAGTTCAGAGTTTTCATTAAAGAATTGGTATTGACCCAGAGATTACTCATAGCCTACTGTATTACTACTACTATTAATGAGGAGCGAGGCCAGACATTTTGAAATGGGGTTGGGCTTTAGTGCCTACTCTTATACTCTTAAAAGTGAAAAATAACTAGTCTCTTATATTTATAATATCTGATAGTTTAGTTATTGATTTAATGAGTGACATTTTTGAGCATCCAGTCCTCATTTTTAAATGAATAAACTGCAAAAATGTGGAGAGAATCTGAAATCATTCACTTTGCCAGGAGGCCAATAGAAAACTGACATTGTTATTCAGCAATAAATATAAGCAATTTCATTCGATTCTGAAATCAAATTTGTTTTTTCTTTATTAAGCTAGAAACAATAGCAAAAAAAAAAATTTATTATTGGCAACCACTGCAGTAACAGTGATCCACACAGTGGCCATTAGCTAGCTTGAGTCGTTGTTTATTTAAAGTCGATTTATTATTTCAAAGTAGGAATTAAATGCATAATTAGAAACAAATCTTGGCTTGGCATTATAAACACTTTGCAGAATAAAAATGCTAAATCATTCTCTCCCAGTAGCTGGCGCACACAGATCAGTAATGATGACCAGTGAAGTGTCTAAACTTTTGATTAATAAAGGGGAGTAAAAGTAGACTGAATTAATATCAGCATCATTAAATGTAACATCAAACCAAAATATGAAATCAAACAAATGTAAAATTAAGAAGAAATTTAAAAATAAAACACCGGAAACTAATGTTTTGGGTTAAAGGAGTACAAAGAGTTGAGATTCCTTTATCAAATGACAAAAGTATGCATGGATCACAGAAATTAAATGAAAAAGACAGAATCAATGAACTATGAATAGTTTTACTGAATCTGTTTGGCTGGAGACTTCCGATCTGGTTCACATCAATTTCTAGAGGTTAAAAACAGCTCGTTATGCTGCTTGATGCTCTTATATTTTCTTGTTGTATTATTCTACTTTTCATGTAAAGTCATGAACACACTTTTTTGTAGAGCAGGTAGTAAAACTGCTCCAAGCTCAGCTCAGGTGAAAACACTGAACTGACGAGGAGCCAGAATGAAGGAGAGGACCAGAGAGAGACCCAGCGCTCCTGACAGAACCCAATCCCTCTGGTTCTAGCTGAACACACAACAGTCAACAAGATCACACACACACATACACACACACACACACACAATCACTCCTCTAAACTCATTCAACTGACTGAAATCTTAGAGCGGTCTCAGGTAGACAAAAGCCCAACCCAGTCCATCTCTGATTGTGGCTATTTTAAGGCAGTGCCGTGCCAATGTTTTTTAGGAATAATATATTAATTTAGTTCCTTAAAAAAGTAAATAATCATATAAACATAACCTTTGGGTCTCATCACCATACAGCAGGGCAGGGCCGGCCCAAGCCTTCAGGGGGCCCTAAGCAGGATTTTATTTGGGGCCCCCTTGGTGCAAACAATATGACAAATTATCGTCAATCCTTGATAATTCGCACACTATAAATTTAAAACACACATTATCGATTTTATTCGCTTTAGCTGTGTTGCTTACATCATAAAATATATGTTTTAAGACAATTCTAAATATTATTCTGCAGAAACAACTTCCTATTGATCCAACTTTTTATGACTACTTGCCCAAATCTAAATAAATAGATACAAAACATTAATATGGGCTGGCAGAAACAAAAGCAGCTGGAAGTAGCCAATAACATACTGATTTTTATTATTATTCAAGACGCTGCCAAACAGTCAAACATAATGACAATAAAGATACATTTTTTTAAATTGGATATAAATGATAACACTGAAAAAAAAATCATATTGTATTTTGTAGTTCAAATAACTTAAAACATCTATTTAAATTAAAATCAAATTAAATCAGGAAGCATTTTTTTAGACATACTCGCATATCAATCAAATTAATAAATATGTACCAAAATTGTTCAGTTTTTAGAAATAATTCTAAATTAAATGAATTTTTTTGTAAAACAAATTATTCTGCCAATGAGATAAGTAAAATAATCTTATTTTAAACCTAAAACAATATTTTTATTTACCCTAATTGGCAGACTGAGCTTTTTTTAATGAAAAATTCACATTATTTTGACTAAATATCCTTCTAAAAAATGCTTATTGGTTTAAGAATTTTTAGATATTTGGACTAAAAATCACACAAAAACTATAAGAAAGAAAATCATTTTTGCAGTGTATTTACCAACTGTCAATTGTATAAATCAGAAGGTTTTTTTTTTAATCGCCACCGTTCATTAAAAATGCATTTTGCTGCTGTTCCGGGCACTGCTGCTTCAAACACAATATCAATGATTCTGCGATATATTGATAGATCACAAGAAAACCAGCCACAATATATCACAATTTTGGTAAATGAAGGGGGAAAATGCATCAAAAATTGTGATGAATTTCTTTTAGAAACACGCATTTATAGAATTGCAGCAATGTAAAACAAGTGCACATCTGTCAAACAAGCTTAAAAATGCTGATGTGCAGAGAGGAGTTTATGACTGAAGAGAGCACATCTCTATCACAGCAGCAGAATCTCAATTTAGTGGAATATGCATTTCAGAAAAAAACTGCCAAAATAGTATTTTATTGCTTTCTAATTTTCTGTAAACTTAAAACACTTATTACAACTTGAGCAACTATTTTATGTAAACATGGAACATTTTATGCTTAGCCCTGGTTTATTTTTAATAAAAAAAAAAATGTATTCCCACTATTTTTTCAACTGATCAGAATGCTCTGAGAGGTGAGCACAGACTCCTCTGAGCACCTATGTTTTCACCAGTGGAGAACATTAGTTAGTTATTTACTCATCTATTTAAGTTTTTTAATTCCCCTAATATTTTTTTTGCCAAAATACCTTCTACAAGACTTTGACAAGGTATGTAAGAGTCAAATAAACGCAAGGCCCTTCTAATTAAATGTTCATGCCATATTGATACCTTTATATATTTTGGCGGAGTTAAAAAGTTTGAGCACAAGTTGCACTGGTGGCCACGGGGCCCTAAGCAGCCGCTTAGTTCGCTTATGCCTTGGGCCGGCTCTGACAGTATGACAGATGATTCAGCTCCAAAATCCAGTGTGAAGTACAGTTACTTTTTTTGACCATGAGAGAATTTCAGCTGCTTCTGAGAGTTCACCTGCTTCAACAATTCACCTCAACTGGAAACGTAGGCTATTCTTTCTTTCTTTCTTTCTTTCTTTCTTTCTTTCTTTCTTTCTTTCTTTCTTTCTTTCTTTCTTTCTTTCTTTCTTTCTTTCTTTCTTTCTTTCTTTCTTTCTTTCTTTCTTGTCAAACTGCCAACTATTACAGCATGTTTTAAGCAGCGGATGCCCCTACAGATGCAACCCAGTACTATGAAACACACACTCACATTCACTCTCATACACTATGACCAATTTCAATCATTCGTTAATTTTCTTTTCGGCTTAGTCTCTTTATCAATTAGAGATCGCCACAGCGAAATGAACCGCCAACTTATCCAGCATATGTTTTACGCAGAAGATGCCCTTCCAGCTGCAACCACAACATCACAATGGTACACACTCATTCACACACAAAGTTACTTGTTAAATAAATAACATGGAAGATTATACATAGAGGATTTTGAGTAGTTTTTTAATTAGCTGGTTTATGAAGACTGCAGAGTGATGCATGAAAAATATGACTTCGAATAATTGTAAAAAGATGTGGTTTGTGATGTATGATCACAATGTATGAACATGAATGCATGTTGTGATGTATGCCCTCCCTAGGTTACTCTGGTCTAGAACTGCCACTGGGTCTGTTAATTATGTATTAGCATTGGCTATATTATTAATTCTGAGAAAATCAAAATGGCTCTATAAACAAATCTGTTTAATTAAACACATTATTTCGCTATTAGATGATAAACTGGCACAAACCTGGGCCTACATGACTTTCATTGCACGCATTGTACAACAGATGGCGGCACTTCACATTTGGAAAGAGTGCTTTGCCGCACACGAGGAAAAGAGCTTGTTGTTAGGGAAAATGGCGTCGTCCATGTGCGGAATGTTCCCCGGTCAGCAGCCTCCTGGATCTCTTCCACCTCCGGGTCCGGGTGGTCCAGGTCAGCCAGGGCTCCTCACTGGTACTCCCGGTAACAGAGGGGCGAATAACACTTTAGTGGATGAGCTGGAAGCTTCTTTCGAGGTAAAGAGCTCACGTAAACTTTTTCTGCTAACATAACATTGGTGCAACTGCAGTCACACTAAACCTTTGTTAATGTTTGTTTAAACATATATATATATATATATATATATATATATATATATATATATATATATATATATATATATATATATATATATATATATACACACGTATGAGTTTTATGTACGCGATTAATAAATTAACGTTATTTACTTGGCTGTTGAAGAAATGATATAACCGTTAGACCGTTAATGGGGCGAGTTAGTTTATTTTTTCACTATAATCCTATGTTCTTTTGTATAATCTACGGTGTAACTGAATAATATTGTGTGTTATAATGTAATTTAATGTGTGTTTTTAATTCTGCCAGGCGTGTTTTGCATCTCTTGTCAGCCAAGACTATGTCAATGGAACTGACCAGGAAGAAATTCGAACTGGTAAAGAGATGTTTTTATTCGTCTGTGCTTCAAAAATGTGTTAATTTTTATGATATTGGACACCAATACCAGTGGACTATATTCAAATACTACAGTTTACAGTAATCCGCAACAACATCACAGATGACCATTTAGCTAATGTCATGCTGTCATTAAATGCAGTATTACTTATACATTTTTGAACAACATATTTTCTGAATTGTTGTTTAAATATGAAAATTCGGTAAAAAAAAAAAAAAAAAACTTTTTCACAATGATTCAGAACAAAAATCTTAACATTGTATTCTTCCTCATTTCCTGTGATCTCTCCAAATCTTCAGTGGGAAACAATGTGAGAGCTAGCAAGATGAATTTTATACATGTATATGTATTGTAATCGGTGTGATGTGTAGTTACAAACTGTCTAAATGTAATTACTCTTCTACTGAAAATGTTAAGGGATTACTTTTCATTTTTAGGTAATTTAATTAGTTACTTATATAATTTACATGCCTTAAATATATGGTATTTATAAAATATTGTGTCATTGCTTGTAAATGTTTTGATACATGTTTATTATTCGAAGATCCATTTTTGGGATCTAAAAGATCCTGTTTGGGTCAAATGTACAGAATTATGTTTAGTTTATATCGTCTATGTGTAAGATTTTTTGGGATTTTAAGTAGGGTTGAGTCAAGTACTTAAATAGTGAGCATTTAAGTTACTTTTCCGACTTTAAATTTAAAATACATTTTTAATTATCTAGTTAGTAATTAATTACATTTTTGAAGTAGCTTACCCAACAATGATTGTAATTAAACGTTAGACACAAATAAACAATTGGTAATTTTGAAGTCATTTCTTTCCAATAGTCTGAAATAAGATGCTATGAAAAAATATTGCCCAAAAACTCGACCAGTGCATTAAAAAAAAAAATATATTTTTTTACAGTTATTTATTTTGTGTGTGTATTTCAGGGGTTGATCAGTGTATACAGAAGTTTCTGGATGTGGCCAGACAGACTGAATGTTTCTTTCTTCAGAAGAGACTACAGCTCTCTGTACAGAAACCAGAACAGGTGGAAAAAGAGGTATACCTATGCACTTACAGCATATGTACAGAAGAAAATACAATCCAGCATTATCTAAACCAAAACTACTTTTAAAACTATTTTAATTACTTAATCTTCAACTTTATACAGCATATTACAGTAAACTATGTTCCTGTTATTTCATTTGATACAGCTTCGAAATGGAATGTTTGACATTAAAAACAGAAATAAAACAATTCAAACACCTTTTTTAATGCAATATATGACAATTCCTCAAAATATTTGCTACTTTTCCTATTATTTTACTATAAAGTCAGAGTGAAGAGATTTATTTCAATACGTTGATGTGTTTTAAATGGAAACAGAAAAGGCTATAGAGCTCAAAAATTTAACTCTTTGGAATCCAGCTATTAGTTGGAAGAAAAGCAGATAGTTGTTTTAAGATCTAATGGGGTTGTTAACACAAGATGCCGTATCGGACACTCAAGACTCGCGCATTGACAGTTATTTAAAGAAGAAGCTCCCCCAAAATGTCAATATTGCAAAGTGTTATACATATACTTTTAGAATGCCCTATTTTTAATGTTATCAGTCAATGTTTTGGTCTGGAGATTTTAAAGGAAATATTTTTAAATGCAAATTCTTCAAATTTGGTAGACTTTTTATCAAAAGTAAACCTTAAAGTGCTTTAGATTTTTATCTTATGTATTATTTATTGCAGTTTATGTCTTTTTAATGTTATCATTAGTTTTTATTTTTTTACTATTATAGAAAATGTATAAATTTGACCTGGTTTTGCCATAAAGTAGCCAGAGAAGCTGACATGGCAATAAATTTAAAACTCTCTCCAACTGAACTGAAATGAAATAATGAGTAGGGGGCTGGGCTTTCTTTTTGCACATTGTTCCCTCATAGCGAACTGGCGGTTTGGGGCGTTGCTAAGAACACTGTGGCTGAAGTCATCAAACTGTCATAAACATTTAAGGACCACCACTTTAACTGCAGAAGCAAACGGGGATTAACTTTCATGGATTAATTGTTTAGCTGAGGAATAATAATGCATGCTAGTGAAATGGAAAAGACACAGGCTTTAAAACAGATTGGATCAAAACATATCTTGAGTCTGTTTGCAAAACATTTCAAAACTCAATCAATCAGAAATGTGTACTAAAATGTATGTTCTGTTAAATCTCCCAGGATGCATCAGAACTAAAGAATGAACTCCAGAGGAAAGAGATGCTAATTCAGAAACACCTCGCCAAGATCCATCATTGGCAGCAGGTATTGGAAGACATCAACGTTCAGCACAAGAAGCCCACAGAACTGCCACAGGGTCCTCTGGCCTTCCTAGAGCAGGCTTCAGCCAACCTCCCCGCTCCAATGAAACCCAACTAGTGTATTTACAGAGATCCAAAACCTGCTTTAGATGGTGCTCAATGGGACACTTTTTCCTCTCCCTCCCAGCAAATGGTACAGGAAGCCCTTGGTATGTTACAGTGTGCTTCAAGAGCTACTAAATAACATTATTACAACTTTTCCCTTATGAAAGTGTTAGGTTTTGAAGAAATCAAAGTTATTTTATATTTCTTCATAAGAAAACTTAAGAATGCATTAGTTAGCTAAGAAAATGTTCTGTTGAGGAGTTATATTGATCTGAATTAGGTGGGATAATTTTTTGTTTATATTTTACAATTTTATTATTATTTTTTTGTACAGTTAAAAATAAACATTTTGTCATACATTTTCAGATTTTTTTAAAGTTCTCTTTGGTCTTCTTGGATCTGGCATATGTGTTTCTTATTTATATCCAGTGCTTGATACTTTACTATTCATACATTTTTCTATTGATATAAGCACAACTGATCAGTTTCATCCAACTACACACCGATTCGCTCACTCTTGTATTTGAGTATTTGGGCTCTATTTTAACAATCTAGATGCAAAGTCCAAAGCGCAGGGTGCAAAAGCATTTAGGGTGTGTCAGAATCCACTTTTGCTATTTTAAGGATGAAGAAATATGATCTGCGCTGCAGCACATAGTCTAACAAGGTTGAGCTTATTCTCTTAATGAGTTATAGGTGTATTTTGAGAATAAACCAATCAGAGTCTCATCTTCTGGACTTTAGACCTGCTCTCAGCTGGTCTCTTGTGCAGTCTATTTTAGTTTCTCAAAATAGCAACGTACCAGCAATGTGCCTTAACACACCTCTTATATAGACCAGAACAACCATGAGTCCACAAAGTAACGCAAATGGATTTGCTATTTAAATAACGTGGCGGAAAACGGGAACATTATGGTAAAAAAAATAAAAATAGCAACACGTCATAGAAACACATCTTGCACCTTATTGCCACTGGTGTATTATAGGGCCCTTTATTTCCCTTTTAGAAAAAAGTACAAAAAAATGTATCAATTATAAAACAAAGGCCTTTGACATTTTGGCAGCAATAATGAAAAAAACCACAAGATTTTCTAAATTTTTTTCATGGAGAAACTCAAGACATTTACCTCTAATATTATATACAGTTTCAGAAATTCAGAAAGAAAAAATAATAATTATTATATAGTGCTGAAACTTTAAAACTAAACTGTACTGTAATGTTATTACAGTAAAAATGCTTCTACAGTGCTATGAATTTCCATTCAGAATAATTAGAAATACAAAAAAGTGGGTCAAAAGGACAACATTTTTACCAAGAAAAACAGTGCATTAAATTAAATACAAAAATTAAAATAGACTTCATATTCTTCTTCAAAAATGTATTAAGTCCTGTGAAATAAGATCCACTGAATCTTACTGTATAATAGAAACCACTAACCATTATATGCAAAAGTACAGTGAGGTCTATTATAGTGTAAACACAGAAAAAAGTGTGCTATTGCAAATAAAATTAAAATACAGGGAACTAGGTTCCCAATAACATAAACAGAACATGTGCGAATATTGCTGTTGCAGTAACATTTCAAGTTAAAGGACCACATCCCTTTCTGATAAATACAATATTGTTTTCTTCAGTATGTTTCAGCTTGTAGCTGTATTACCTGTAATAACCACAAAATACATTTCCAATTTGCAGCTTTCAAAAGTTATTAAAATATGGTTTAAAAGAAAAACTAGAATAAAATGTGTTCTGTGCATTTCTTGCCCTTAAAAGATTTAGATCTTTGAAAATGCAGTCATTAATGCCCCAGATAGAACCAGACAGAACGCAAAAATGAGGACAATGTAATTTCGGCAACCCTGAGGGAGAAAGGAAAAGAGGATGAGATGCAGAGTTACATAAAAGCAATTGATGCTTTGAGGAATTGGAAATCATCCACCATAGAAGGGGTGTAACAGTACATAAAAATGCCCCAAAAACTACATTCAAATCTAGTCACACGTTGTTGTTAAAATAAGTTGTAGTTTTTAAACCTGATTATCACATGGAAGTTTTTTCTAGCAAGAAATGGGCCAAGATTTCAGTAGAGAGGTGTCAAAAGCTTGTAAGCAATATTTGTTAGAGATTACAAAGAAAAAAAAACATTTTCTAAATAATGTAATATATTGGAGGTAGATTGATTTTACAAATGACTGTATAGAGACAAACTGATGGGTAGTTTAATAGTTTCCTAGAGCATAGTCGTGGGATTTAAAGGTGCATTATGCAGAATTGAATACATAGTGGTTGAACTAGGTATTGCAATCCAAATTCAAAATATCGAAGAGGGTTTTTTTTTTGGTCAGCCAACCCCTCCAACGATGACTTGACATGCACAGAGGTTTCCAGATTGATGACGCAAATAGTAGCAGCATTTGTGCCAGACAATCATGCCTTACACTAAGCTGCTCAGTTCATATTTTGTTAGTAATAGTTGTATTGTTTGCCAATTAAAAACATTTTTAGACTTTTATAACTCTGAATCTGAGGCATTTCCAAGGCTGCTACAGTCTTCCAGGGGTTACATCTTCAACCGTGCCTGGATAAACTGAGAGACTTTTTGGCTGAAATAATATACACTGTTTTCCCAACATGGCTAAATAGGATGCTGAAATATAATTGCATAAACTGGAAGAGTTACTCAGACCAAAACAAAGACAGACGGTCTGACATGGAACACACATTTTCAAAGGAGAATAACATTGATTTTAACATTGTTTATCAGATAAAAAAAAGTACATTCATTCCGCTTGTTTCTTAAATACATTATGGTATTTTTGTGTTTTAGTTTTAGATTAAAAGATTAGTTCACCCAAAAATAAAAATCCTGTTACAAACTGAGGGTGTTGTTTCAGTCCCGAGACCTTGGTTTATTATCAGTACACAAATTAAAATATTTTAGATTATATCTGAGAGCTCCCTCATCCTCGATCAACAGCAATGCTCCTATGACATTCAATTTTTAATAGGTTATTGGCACACAAAAATCGTTCATGATGTAGCCTCATATTGTTACAACTGGTGTCACAGAGTAGTTTGACAATATTTTGATTCCTTTTCGAACATCTAAAGACCATTTCTATCTATAAAGGATGAGGGAGCTCTCAGATTTCATTTATATACATCTTAATATTTCTGTTCCAAAGAGAAACCAAAATCTTGGGATGGAAACGACATGAAGATGAGTAACAAGTAAACACCAAACATAAAGATTTGTACAATTTCAACTTCCTCTGCGTACTACTACTGCTTCGTGTTGATTTGGTAAATATCTCCTCAACTGTAAGTCGCTTTGGACAAAAATGCCTGCCAAATGACTAAATGTACTGTTACACCCCTATCATACACATAAGTGTTTACCTTCACTTCCTTGAACACCAGAACACCCCAAAGAGCTGCAATCAGTCCAGGAACCTGAAAAGAGTCAAACATGTTACATATTATTGAAAAAATTAAGAGATCACTTGAAAATTCTCAGTTTGTCAGAAATTATTGAATTCATTACATATGGACTTGAGAAAAAAACATTTAGTCGAAAAAGTTTTATTAGAACATTTCCTTTTTAATAAAGAAAATGGCAATTGGTCAAAATAACAAATGCTTTTATTTGTTGTAACTGAAAATCAGGGTTAATTTACCAAATATTGTTTTTATTGCAAGTAAAATTATTAGTTAAATAAGTTATAATGTTGTTAAAATAATAATATTGTTTTTTTTTCTTAAATTAGTTTAAACGGCTGAAAATATGCCAAATTTTATGTAAAATGTTTTTATATAAATAAAGCAATTTTTATTTTATGAAACGTCATCAGTGTCATGAGTTTACATAATAAAACTAACATTGTTTTACTCAAATTATAACTTTAAATCACTAATTAAGAGAAACTGAGAACTTTCAAACGGTCTCTTTTCCACAGCTGTATGTTTAAAGATCTGCCACTCACAGTGGTGATAATGGGGAAGCTCACTACAGCACTGAGATAGTGGTTGGCCAGAAACCAGCAGCACGTAGCAACACCCCACATGATGCCAGAAAGGAATCCTACACAGGAAATCATGCACAAAATAGCATCAAGAATACAGAGGTATGAGGAAAAGAAAGCAGATAAACAACTCCAGGGATAGTGATGGCGTTACCTGGCAGAACTGCTTTAGGAAACACCTGAGGCTTGTTTCTTTTGATGGCACAGTACAGAAGAAAATACACGGTACTAGCAAGGAAAATCCCACTATATTGTGCAAATACGTAGTCCAGATCTACAAGATAGACATACACAAATTTCATTATAGTTCATATTTAATTAATTCAACCAATGCTGAATTCAATTAAATCTAAATGTACCAAATTGGCTAGCCCCATTGTATGGGCTGTCTGGATCTGATGCATGATTTTTTATGTACAGAACTGGAACAAAAGATGATCCGTACAGCAGTCCAGCTACAACAGCAAGGAATGATCCACTGCAACACATAACAGATATTTATAAATGCATTATTCTATTACATATTGTATTAGTGTGGAGATTATATTTTTATTAATTGTATTGTATTCAGAGATTGTACAAAACGTACACAAACATTTACTCTTAAAATGTAGATTTTGATGCTGTATAAAAACATGTACAGATATAAAATGAAAACAGAATATTCATATGGCAAATTTCTAAACAAACCGTCATTCTATGGTAAACTTGAACGATGGGCCTATAGTCTTTAAATAAAGAATTATTTTGGCCTGTTTAATTATTCTTTTTTTTATTTGTGTACATTAATAAAGACTTAAAAAAAAAAAAAGTATTTATTTCTAAAATGAAATCATCAATTTAGTAGGCTAGGCTATTTGTGGCCTATGGTAAACTTGCACAACACAGGCCCTTCGAAAATAAAAATCTTTTGGCAAGCTGTTGAATTCACATTCATTAATAGGTCTAAATAAATACATCTATTACTAAGCCCATATTATCAACAAAGAAAATGTAAATGAAAAGCTAGCCTGTATGAAGATGCTTAATGATTTGATTTTTATTAACAAATACTGTACATCTCTAGATTTAGGCTAAAACATTGCTTTTTCAGTTATGTTTGTTTGTTTGTACATTCATTTTGGTTGTCTTTTATTTGTTTTTCTTTTATTTCAATTAAAATAAAGCTTGTTAACAAGTTTTTTTAAATTTATAAAGGAATTATAATGCTTCATTTTGTTATTTTATCTTCAATTACAAGTAGCAGGGTATTTACAGCTCCTGTTTATTTCGGTTTGTTCTCATCCCATCCCTGGCAGTATTGTCGCAAATTGCTATTACACCTAAAAACATTTTAATAATTCCTTTGTCCCACGGCATTGATACAATGTTCATAAATTAAATCATTTAACCAGTATTTAAGTGTGATGTGTACATACACGAAACGTTTCATGCGTGGGCTTAATGCATCCACCCAAGAATCATCTGTTGCCACCACAGATTCTGCGTTGACTACCTTCAGGAGAAATTTATTTTATTGGTTAAACCATTGTTCAAAAAGGAAATCTTGGAGAACTATTACAATTGAGGATAAAATATTTCCTGTATACGATGTCAATTTTTAAAGGGCTCTTTACATTAGATTTCATCTACAGCAGGGGTGTCAAACTCAGTTACAAAAGGGCCGAAGCCCTGCAAAGTTTAGTTCCAACCCTGCTCCAACACACTTACCTGTAGGTTTCAAACAAGCCTGAAGGACTCAATTAGTTTGATCAGGTGTGTTTAATTAGGGTTGGAACTAAACTGTGCAGAGCTGTGGCCCTTTTGGAACTGAGTTTGACACCTGTGATCTACAGCATTTAAAACGGGTAAACATACATGGTCTATTAGTAGCGGTGTTTCTTCAGATGTTGTTGATCTTTGAACATCGGTCTTCACAAAGAAAAATACAATGGCACTGTAGACACATATACAGAGAAGAAAAAAAGATCAGATATTATTTATAATTATAAGATTTAACACCAGATATGAATGAAACTAAATATAATAGTAGCCATAATAATGAGTCAATTTGCTATTAACTGGAAATGTTGCAAAAAGCACATTTCTGACAGACAAATAATGTCCTCAATTATCCTTTTATCATGTTTGTTTGTTTGTTTATTGCCACATCAGCAACTTATAGCTATTTCATGGCAATATCAATATAGATAAGAACATATTACATGACAATAACAGTTTCGTAATTCACTAACTGATGACTAAACATTTACTTATTCATTTAGAAAAATAAAACATTTATATATATATATATATATATATATATATATAAATCTATTTCAGATTAGATTTCAGTTTCACATATGGTAAATAACATAAAATTCTTTCATTTTGTCACATTCAGTGTACACATCTTGTATATTCTCAAAAGTATTCCTAAAAGTAAAACAGCATTTTCCTGTACTATTAACTTTGAATGTCAGTCTGTGCACATTTACCTAAATAAACATACACCTGCTCCACAGTAGTTCAGCACTGGTTTGGAAACAGTTTCAGCACCAATACCGAACCAGCCAAACCTGAACCATCAGCAAAGAGTCAATGTGAGTTCCTGAGCCCAAGTTATTAAAACATTTGCAATACACACAAATGCAAATATTGGGAAAAAATGTATAGTTTGGGTATAAGAACATAAACACACGCACACATATAGACATGTACAAGTAAACACAAAAACTTCAGTATGTTACATCATTTAGGTACACATTACTAGATCCTCGCATGTTGATTTTATATTGAAACCGTTAGAAAACTGTAACTAGATGTTCTTCAACATCAACTTTGCTGTAGCTCAGTTATTTTATTGTCTGATTCCAACAACATATACTTTATTTTGAAATTAACCAAAACTTTAATTATTACAATTAACATTTTTGAAAATTGTGATTCATTTTGCCAGCATGGTTCAAAAGCATTATAAAATAATACATGATTTAATTCTTCCAGTGCAATCTGAAAGCAAATGTTGCTTACCGTGAGCTGGCCCAACCCAACAGCAGATTAAATGAAGCCCATATAAGAAGACCAAGACCAAGTCCAATAGTCTTTACAATAGGAACTACTGTTATATTTCCTACAGGGACACACAAACACAATGACACATAAGTAAAACGGATTGTATGTCAGGTGCATACGTTCTATTTCTCAAGCAGTAATTATTAAATGCTATATTAAGTGCATATTATATAATTGGTTATTACCAGTTGCCCAAATAGCTCCTCCCAGCATAACAAGAGGCCAAAACTTAGGACTGTTCAGAATGATGTTCACCACAAGGGAGACTGTCCATATAGCAGCACATAGGATCCACTGGAAAAACATACCTACATGTATAGACAGTAGAGTTAACTGAACATTTTAAGCAAACGACTTCTCTTTGGCCTGTTCTCAAAGCAGAAATTTAATTTAATATTTCAAGAAAACCATCACCTTAAGTTAGATCCTCTATAAAGACCCATGTAAAAAATTGGTGGTTTTCAAATTTTCCATAATTAATTGGTAATAACTGTTAAGGGAATAACAAAAAACAAACAACACCAAAACCATCTATGTATGTTTATACTTGGGTTGTCAAACTGGGGCTTAATGCATGCACTTAAAACTGGGGCTTAGATTAATGCATTTGATTTCAATTCATGAATGTTTTTATTAACAGTGAATTAACAAACACAACATTCTAGATTGAAATAAAACAATTTAAAACATTAAATTAACTGTTGATCATTCATTAATTTTCCTTTGGCTTAGTCTCTGATTTCTTAGAGGTTGCCACAGTGGAATAAGCCGCCAACTATTTCAGCATATGTTTTAGGCAGCGGATGCCCTTTCAACCATAACCCAGTACTGGGAAAATGAGTTGGTTATAATAAATATAAGTAGATTTACATGTTAATAACAGTGCATAGTTAATAACATTGCATATATAAAAATAAAAACTAATTATTTTCCACATAATTTAATTTTAACAACACTAATGTGTTTTTTACATAAAAAATAGGTGCATGTGAATAATCATTTTTGTGTGTCCATGACATGTAAAAGACCCAAATTTAAGTTATTAGAACTGAATTGATAAATACATTATTATATTTATATATATATATATATATATATATATATATATATATATATATATATATATATATATATATTTATTTATTTCCTGTGGAATACGAGACGTCGCAACACTTTCAAAGTAACACAGCAATATTTATGGTCTACAATAATACTGTAATTATTTTAATAAACGTTAAAGCTACCTTTACAAACAAAAACATGCCAAGAGCACCTAAAATATTAACTATGCCATAAAGTCTGTTTAATGGCAGTTAGGATTGAAGTTATTAAAAGTAAGCAATATACCCATGTTGATTTCTGTAAGAGCTCATATAGTTAAGTACATTTACGATTACATTTTTTAAAAAGTTCCAAGACAGAATTTTAAACGATTTATTAATTACTGGAGTTGCCAGGTTGCTAAATTTCAAGTTACTACTACACATGAAGCACAAATAGCCTACTATGAAACAATTGTCAAAAATGTGATTATCAGGGACTGTCACCTTTTACTTTTATTCCATCTTTGCTCCATACAATGAAAATGAATAAGTCTTATTTGTGCTTACCCTTTTGCTAAAATATTACTTTGCATTTTCTTCTGTTGACACTTTGTAGTACAATAAACCTTTACTGTGACATTTTAAAAAAGCCTAAAAGGAGGCAAAAGTGTGCAAAACCAAAAAGAAAAAAATGACTGACCATCCCCAGTCTCAATCTTTTTCACCGGTACAAAGTTGCTACCGAAGAAGACCGCAGACACTGCGCAGGATATGAATCCATAAGTCAGGTCGGAGGAGTTGGATGTGCTGTTGGACTCAATTGGACGGTGTGACAGCCAATTTTCTGCATCACAATTAAAGTTTTAATAAATAAATCAGACAGCACTTCAAATGTCTCAGTTTAGTTTAATGGGTTTTTGTGTTTATTACCTTTTTCCAGGTGTTGCGCGGCGCCGGTGGAGAGCGCGCAGATGAGAGCCACGATAAACGCGGTCACGTAAGGATTCATACTAGACACACATAAAAATTAAAACAGACATTAATAAAAGCTACTTTCATGCATAAATCGACGTAATAAAGTATATTGAGGCGAGAGCTGCTCTTTGAATAAGTGACTTGACTTCCGTGTCAGCTGACGATTATGATCACATGATTGTGGCACGCGTGTGTTAAACATTGGGTCACGTGATTAAGAGTCATGATTACTGACATGCAGGGTTTTAGGAGGAAACTATTTTGCTGACTGTTGGACGAGCTTGAAAAATAACTATTGTAACATTGTATTTACAATATGTTTGTGTTGCAGTGGCAACTGGCAGCTAGGGATAGTTCACCCAAAAATGAAAATTTACTCACTACTGTATATCAAGTGGTTCCAAACATTTATTTCTTTCTTATGTTAAGCACAAAAAAAGAAAACTTGACATATTGATATTTTGAACAAAGCTAAAAACGTGTAACCATAAAAGAAAAACAAATAGCTTCTATCTATCTATCTATCTATCTATCTATCTATCTATCTATCTATCTATCTATCTATCTATCTATCTATCTATCTATCTGTCTGTCTGTCTGTCTGTCTGTCTGTCTGTCTGTCTGTCTGTCCGTCCGTCCGTCCGTCCGTCCGTCCGTCCGTCTGTCTGTCTATCTATCAATCAATCCCTCCATCCATCCATCCCTCCATCCATCCATCCATCCATCCATGTCTATCTATCAGGTCAATAGTAACAGTTACAGGCTTTCTTCAAAACCTCATCTTTTGTGTTCACCATAAGAAAGAAAGTCAAACAGGTTTGAAACTATTAAAGGGCAAGTAAATGATGACTTAATATTAATTTTTGGGTGAACAATCCCTTTAAGGTCAAAGGTTGCACTGGCCCACTCAATCTGACAGTTGGTCCACCCAATCAAATTATATAATTGTTGGTAATTAGATTCTCATTTGGATATCTGTTAAAAAATCTATAAGGCTCCTCTTGCATTCAAGTGAACATGTTAAGGTTTTTTTACTGATTGTAAAAGGAACTGCAATAATTAAAAAAATATAAAATAATTAGGGAATAAATATCATCTCACCAGACGTTTATGAAGGCTATGGTACACTAGAGTTACATTTATATGGAGAGGGGCTCTTCCTGCTGACACAGAGTAACGGGTCACACTTCCACTGCAGAGACTAAGGCTGCTGGACAGATGTCGGGAAGGACAGCAGCATTCTTCTGGTGGCAGATCTTCACAGCTCTGGGTCTTAGAGCTTTGGCAGAGGTGCAGCAGTAAGTGTGGTCTAACCTGATGACAGACAGCTGCCAGCAATCGGTATAATCTGATGACTGATGAACTTCTCAAATTACTTAATCTAATAAAACTTATTAAATTGAAGAGTTCAAATACAAATGATCAGACTTTAAGGCTTTAGAGACAGTTGTGTTCATTTAAAGGGCACCTATTTTACCCCTTTTTCCAGATTTAATATAAGTCTTTTGTGTCTCCAGAATGTGTTTGAAAAGTTTCAGCTCAACACACTCATCAGATTATTCTTATACCTTTCAAAAGTATCTATTTTATAGTTCTGACCGATCACATATCGTTTTTTGTGAACTGTGCCTTTAAGGCTAGTCCTTCACGCCCACCGATTTCACGTGCCTGTCAGTGTTCCTCCGCCCTTGTCTGCCTCAGACAACAGACAGGCAAGAAGGAAGCAGATCTCACGAAACGTTTGTGAGAAATCCTACTGTAAGTACTTTACCAATGAGCATTTGATGCATTTGTTGTGGAGTTTCAATAAGTCAAACACAATGACGTTACAGTGCACGCACACACTAGAGGGGTCTTGATGCAGTGCAATCTGAGCTGCATCCAATGCTTTTCAATATGCTCACCTAACCCCACCCCTAACCCTACTCGTCACAGTGACATCACTCACTCCATTGAGTGCATTGTGTCTGATATTGCATCGCTGAGTGATGCAATCTCAGCTTGCGTCATAAAGGCTGCATCCAGATACTTTTGGCACACAGATACACACACACACAGACAGCGTGCACGTTTAGCTTTGCACTACACAAATGTGGCAAGATAAAGGTTAATATCCACTGCTGTATGGATATCTGTTATGTTAATGTAGAAAATAAACCTAATTTAACGTCCACAACCCGGGATTGAAGCGTCTTCTTTTATAATTGTTCTGACACGCAGCTGTGCTGATGAAGAGAATATGAAGTAAATCGATGTTATTCATTACACACATGCTCTGTTTAAAAAAATGTCAACTTGTAAAACTCACTCTTGATCACGTTTGATGATGATTGATGATCCTAGCAAACTGAACAGACCTTTTATTCCCGGTTGCTTTGCGCATATCCTTTCTTGTTGATATGATTATACGCATTACTAAGGAGACATATTAATACACAGCTGTCCCTCAATTCGGTGGGGGGGGGGACCACACTCCCACGTCAAATTGCGGTCGGTCTCAAAACCACTCCAATTGGTCAACTGTTTTTATTTTGTTAAATTGGAAAAAAAATAGGACTGGGTGTGTTTATATCCCCCCAATATGAAGGTCTATACACTATACCTACATAAGTATGTCTGTCCAAATTGTTTCACCATAGGTGCCCTTTAAACTATCACATGACCTCTGACATAGAATGTTGAGGCTCATTTGAATGTAAAATATAGCAGCAGTGAGCAGTTAAAGCAGCATGAGTTCATTCATTCATTTTCTTTTCTGCTTAGTCCCTTTATCTGGGGTCGCCACAGCGTAAGGAACCACCAACTTATCCAGCATATCACTTCCAGCTGCAACCCATCACTGGGAAAAGCAGCATGAGTTGTACATTTTTAGTATGTGTGTACAAAAAGGTCTTGGGGCAATTGGGGATTTGAAAAAAAGTAAACTTTATAGATACATTATTTAAAAAAATAATAAATTGTATCAACGTATCCATGTATCAATTTCAGTTAAAGATCTAATATTTTTTCCCAGAGTCATTGATGTCAAAAGAGTATACATACTTTGTTAACAGGCTTTCATTTTGTTGACAATGCTTTAAAATGTTAGTAATTTGGAAAAATAAATAAATAAATGAAGAAAAAAAGGAGTAGTTGTACATGTTTCTAGCCATTATTCTCAGGTTTGACTAATAATGTAAAAGAAAATTATTGTTCTACATTTAACATTTTGAAACTTGAGTTGAACGTCCACCTCAAAATCATGATAAACTGTACAAAAAATAAAATAAAATAAATATTTGCATCCTCAACATTGACTGCGCATGCGCCCACACAAGCTCTTTGTTATACCTATGGACGGCAACGAAGCTACTTGGTAAGATAATTTACAATGCTTTTCTGTGCTGTAACAACATTAACAGCATACTAATGAGTTAATTATTAAATGTAATATTACAACTTGTAATAGCTATTATGTTTATGTGAAGGAACAAGTCCCTGTTAGAAAAAGAAACGCTGTGAAATGTGAATTTGCTTATCAACGCGCTGTAGTTGACAAGTCTCTATTAACAATTTAATACACACACACACACACACACACACACACACACACACACAACCACACACACACAAACAGATCGTTCTGAAACACCACATTAAAACGTGAACAGAATTGCTATCAGTAGAAAATAAAAGTATTATAGTTAATACAATAATAAATAAATCAGTATTAAATAAGCTCAGATTTTAAGCACAAGGCTTATCTCGACCCTGAAATGCAGCTCGAGACCGTAAACTATAGTAAACGGTATTTCCTTAAAGGGCAGTTATTCGGGTCTCCATTTTGATGTATATTTGACATTTCATACAGTCATGTATAAAACTAGTGTCTTTCTTTGTACGTCTGGATGGCCTCGTACTTTGATGTGTTCAGTAGCAGCTGTTGGCCATGACAGGTAAGTGAAGTTCTGAACTGATCGTTTTAATGAAGTTTTCAGATCGTTTTAATGAAGGCTAATGATGTCATCTACACCTTTCTTAATCTAGACTAATTCTAATAATCTAATTTTGAAATCCAAATCCTCCACATGTCAGCTCGATCCCATTCCCACAGGTTTGGTCAAATCCTGCCTTTCATCTCTAGTCCCCCTCATATCTTCCATTTACCACTCCTCACTTACCACTGGAATTGTCCCATCTCATTTCAAAACTGCAGCTGTTACCTCTATTATGAAAAAATCTGGTCTGGATCCCTATCATTTCAATAACTTTCGCCCCTTTTCTAACTTCATTTCAAAAATTCTAGAAAAAATTGTTGCGACCGAACTCCACTCCCATTTCACTCATGTTAACTTTTACGAACAATTTGGTTTCAAGTCCCATCACAACACAGAAACTTCACTCATCAAAATCACAAATGATCTCCTTATGGCAGCTGATTCTGGATCTGTCAGTATTCTCATCTTTCTCGATCGGAGTGCAGCATTCGGTACAATATATCACTCTCAACAGATTATCTTCCATCGGTATCACTCACACTCCCCTTGACTGCCTTCACTCATATCTTTCTGGGCTCACTCAGTTCATTCAACTCAAAAGCTTCAGGTCACAGTCCTCCCCAGTTAGCACAGGTGTTCCCCAGGGCTCTGTCCTGGGGCCCCTTCTCTTTCTATTCTAGCTCCTTTCACTTGGCAACATCTTTCATAAATTCAATATTCACTTCCATTGCTATGCGAATGACACCCAGCTCTACCTTTCTAGCAAGCCCAACTCCCCACTCCCCCTTTCCACTTTCTGCCTTTCTGAAATAAAAAACTGGTTTACTTCTAATTTCCTAAAACTTAACAGTGACAAAGCTAAAATTCTTCTTGCTGCCACCAAATCTACACTCTCTAAATCTCACTCCATCTCCCTACACTGTAGATGGCACTTCAGTCTCTCCTCAGGTTAAGAGTTTTGATGTCATCCTCGACAGCTCACTCTTTCCAGTTTCATATCAGTAATATAACCAAGTCTGCATATTTTCATCTCCTCAATATAAATCGTCTCCACTCCCCTCTCACTACTCACTCCACCTCTATCCTCGTACATAGCCTCGTTACCTAAAGCGATGATTATTGCAATGCTATAGTTAATGGTCTTCCACAGAAATCCCCCCATAAGCGTCAACTTGTCCAGAACTCAACTGCCTGCATCATCACCATACTCCTTCTTTTCACCGTATCACTCCCATTTTTCAAGATCTGCATTGGCTTCCAATCAAACCCAGAATCCAATATAAAATCCTGCTGCATACATTCAAGGCCATCCAACCTCGCACCACCTAACATGTCTGATCTCCCTCATATCACCACTCATTCCCGCTCCCTTAGATCTTCCTCCTCCATTCAACTCTCTGTTCCCTCTGCCCGTCTCAGCACAATAGGAAACAGAGCTTTCAGGTGCTCTGCCCCCAAACTCTAGAATTCTCTTCCTCCTGACATCTGCAACATTGACTCTCTCCCTCTGTTGAAATCCAGACTTAAAATTAATGTTCAAAATTCTGTACCATGCATTTGTATTTAACCATCTTCTCTATTTTTATACTGTCGGTTCATTTTTTAATTATTCAATTGTGTATATGTTGTGCAACTTTAAATGACTGAATTGTGTGTGTGTGTGTGTGTGTGTGTGTGTATGTATATATATTAAAAAGCTTAAAATCTTAAAAAGCTCCTTAAATAAAATGTATTATTATTAAATGCTGTAATCATTCACATCCATAGTATTTGTCTTTCTACTATAGATATCAGTTCATAAATCTGAATGTCTCAATAGCATCATTGTTAGCTGGCCAGGAAAATGAGGAGCTCTGTCTTGGCTAGACTGGGATGGGCTGTGTCCAAATTTACATACTATGCAGTAGCTACTACATTAAATTGTAATGTACATGACTTTTAGAAATGTATGTTTTATATAGTATGAGTGTAAGTATGAATGGAGCTCAGACATCATCCATTTGTCATTATCAAGGGACCTACCCACAACAGTTGTCGCTTCACTCCCATTCATGAATTCTCTCGCGAGGCATCTTGGCATAGTGGCGTAGTTGGCGTCCATCGGATACGGACTTCAGAATCTCACCGGAAGTAGTAGGAAGTAGTACTTCTTTTCAACTGTATTTTGAATACTATGGATTCAGACACACTGCTCAGCTCACATATTCTTTTTAACATACTATTGACCATTTCAATGTGGTCATGTCATTGGTCCATGAACATTTCCTGCTTGTTATCAAATTATTTCATAACTGTAATTAGAGACAATTAAATCATAAGTTAATGTTAAAATAGCTATCATAAAAATGTTAATCAATATGTGGATTTTGGATTTTTTGGATCCTCATGTAACCCCGCCGGTCCTACACCACCCAACCCACTCGAGTGGGATCGAACTGGCGACCTTCTGCATGGGAGTTGGTTGCTCTAACACGGAGGTTTAAGACCATGGCCTCTAGCGTCTGTCGCTAGAGCACCTTTAGAGGTCACTCTTAGAGGAGTGAGGTTTAACTGCACAGCACTTACTAGCTGGACTCCGTTACACTCACCCCCCTAAACCTCACTCCCACCCGGGTCACGGCACCAATGTAACCCTGCCGGTCCTACACCGCCCAACCCGCTCCGAGCTAGGATCAAACTGGCGATCTTCCACAAGGGAGTCGATTGCTCTAACAAGGAGGCTAAAGACCATGGCCTCTAGCGTTGCACCTTTAGAGGTCAGAGGAGTTTGGTTTACCTGCACAGCACTGACTAGCTGGCCTTTGTTACACTCGGAAGCTATAGAAGCTAAAAATGCAAAACAGGAAATACTATTGTTTTTTTTTTTACATCCCTCAAAATGGCCTATATAATCTGGAAGTATGCGACGCAGCCACTGACTTTTATTCAGGCTAATATCCATGCAGCCCCTGTAGAATTGGCAGGCTACCCTGCTGAAAAAAACAACTTAAACCAGCATAGGCTGGTTGGCTAGTTTTAGCTGGTCAACCAGCCTGGTTTTAGAGGGGTTTTGGCCATTTCCAGGCTGGTTTTCAGCTATTTCCAGCCTGGTCTTGACCATAAATCCAGCTAAAACCAGCTTGAAAAGCCTGGTTTAAGCTGGACATAGCTGGTTTTGGCTGAGCTTCCAACCTGGCTAGGCTGGTCAAGCTGGTCATCGTCCAGAAATGGCTGGAAACCAGCCTGGAAATGGCCATAACCCTTCTAAACCAGGCTGGTTGACCAGCTAAAACTAGCCAACCAGTCTAGGCTGGTTTAAGATGTTTTTTTTTTTTTTTTAAGTAGGGTAGCTTGAAAGTCACACTACACTTTTCACCCCATAGACTTCCATGCATACGCACGCAAATGCGTCAGACCGGAAACACAAGTTCATGCGTCAAGTTTCGCAGTTCACTTCGGTCCAAAGCTTGCTGAACTCTGACCTGCGAAATCGCATCACTTGAATGCGTGAGACCAATCGAGGATCAAAACATGAGCTCTCTGGACATAAATTTAAAATAAGGAGCTATGGTATGTTTTTTTCGATGTCTAATCATCTTGTTTAATCCTGCCCTATTTCGCAGCGCCGTACGACAAAATTTTGCATGCCCAAACTCTAGTGTGACTGCAGTGGTATGTGTAGGAGAAAGAAAAAACAAAAACAATGCTCCGTGATGTTAAGTCAGAACTGTTATATACATCAGCCAGAGGAACCCCTTTAAATACTCCTAATAACAAACAAAAGCACTGTGCTTAAGCATTAGATGCAAACGTAAAATCATGGAGACAAAATTGATTAAAAAATTGATACCTGAATGCGCTTCCCTAATTGATTTGACGCTGAGTGCTAATTGGCTGCAACAGACTCAAGTAAGTTTGGCTACAGGGGAATGCTGTTTTCCCATTGGCTGATAAAGCTAATAAGGAACTAGGCTCAGCAAGAGGAAACTCGACTGCTGAGCTGCAGATGCTATGCCAGTCTGTTTGCCTGGAAGCCTTGCATGAAAAGAGACTGTGTTTGTTAGTGTTGTCCCAGAACTATAACATGTAACCTGAACATCAGGCAAGTCTTTCAGTAAGAATTTAATAAGAATACATACACACAAATGTTGGCATTTTTCCTTCCCCCAAAAGATCATCAGGCAATTAGAAACACTTGGCTAAAATACTGCAGCTTGTTTATGAGAACACTAATGTGTCCCTAGTACATACTGAACAGGGCCACATCTGTTCCTGTGCTTCTGAGCCACTCAAAGCACATTAGCTTGAATAAATCAACACACTTTTTCATTGGCTTAAAGCACTGTCAGTGCAGTTTACTAGTGGTTAAAGGAATATGAAAACTCTTCTTATTTGTATATACCAACAATCTATAATGAATGGAAGCATTTTCTGCCAGTAACAACTTAAATCTTACAATTCATACATTTCTTCTAAAAATTGTAAGTTCATATCTCGTAATTTTGAGTTTTAAGCTTTAATTTTATTAATTTCAGTTTGCACTTTTTTTGTGGAAAAGTGTGATTTACTTCTTTTTTAAAAATACTTTAATTCATTAGGGAAAACTTGATCAAAAGCAAGAGTGAAAGCTGTTAAAAGTGCTTTCAGGTAAATACATTCATTTTTAAAGCTATCTTGAACTTAAAAGCAGGAAAAAACTTCATCATAGATAATAAGAATAAAGGTATAAATTTAATTAACAAAAATTTATTCATATTCAAGTATACACTCACCGGCCACTTTATTAGGTACACCTGTCCAACTGCTCGTTAACTTCTGATCACCCAATCACAAGGCAGCAACTCAATGCATTTAGGCATGTAGACATGGTCAGGACGATCTGCTGCAGTTCAAACTGAGCATCAGAATAGAGAAGAAAGGTGATTAAAGTGACTTTGAACACGGCATGGTTGTTGGTGCCAGATGGACTGGTCTGAGTATTACAGAAACTGCTGATCAACTAGGATTTTCAATCACAAACATCTCTAGGGTTTACAGATAATGGTCCGAAAAAGAGAAAATATCCAGTGAGCAGCAGTTCTCTGGGCACAAATGCCTTGTTTATGTCAGAGGGAAGAGGAGAATGGACAGACTGGTTTGAGCTGATAGAAAGGCAGCAGTAACTCAGATAATTACTTGTTACAACTGAGACATGCAGAAACGCATCTCTGAACACACAACACTTTGAACTTTGAGGCGGATGGGCTACACCAACAGAAGACCACATCGGGTGCCACACTTTTCAGCTAAAAACAGGAAACTTGCAATTTTCACAGGCTCACCAAAATTGGACCAAAGAAGATTGAAAAAAACATTGCCAGCTCTGAGTCTCGATTTTGAGCACAATTGAGCATTGTGTCAACACCACAGCCTAACTGAGTATTGTTGCTGACCATGTCCATCCCTTTATGACCACAATGTACCCATCTTCTGATGGCTTATTTCAGCAGTATAACGTGCCATGTCATAAAGCGCGAATCATCTCAGACTGGATTCTTGAACATGACAATGAGTTCATTGTATTTAAATATCCTCCACAGTCACCAGATCTCAATCCAATAGAGCACCTTTAAGATGTGGTGGAATGGAAGAGTGCCAGTACCTTGTTGAATCTATGCCACATCCCGGTAGTAGTAAGGTATACCTAATAAAGCGTCCGGTAAGTGTATGTATATATAAATTATATTAAATATAATCATGCGCAAAAGTGATTAAGTAATACTAGTAATTTCTCATCATAAAACCATTAAAATATTTTGACATATAATAATTCAGTACATTATTTGTACATTATTTAAATTACATTTTGTTCCAGTAGAATAATTTGGTAGTATTATTTTCAACATCAGTCCAGGTGTCATAAAAACACGACGTGCACATATTTGAATACTCATATTTTTATACTTCTAGCATAATGTGGAATCCTTCATAAATGCGCTGCCGCATGTCATATTTAAAAAAAAAAGAGACATCCTAGATAAGCTGTTTCAACATTTTCATATTCTGTTAATTTTGGACCCAGGATGTGAATTTATGTGTGAAGAGCTGACATGCTTTTCAACCCCCTGCTGCGCACTTTCCTCCAACACACGAAACAGAGAAAATACAGAATATCAGAGGATTCTCAGTCTCTGTTTATTTCAAAATATTCCAAAAAATAAAGCAATCGGTCCACATTCCATTTAGAAAAATGTCCTCCTTTTTTTTTTTTCATCCCATGGCAAACCCTCCAGCTGAAATGATGCTAGTGATGACCAGTCCATTAGTGTCTGGAAATGAGAGACAGCTTGGTACTTCACTCAGACGTTCCCAAACATTCTCCCAAAAAAGCACAAAATGAGCAATCCTCTAATGTGCGTCTTTGTGTAATCGTGTATCATCCAAGATTTTAAGTTATACACATGAATGGATTCTATTTACATGTACAGTACATATACATATAAAACTAATGAACAAGATTTCAGTTACACAGCATGGCATAGAAAAGGGTGATCGGCTTATACTTTATCAATATAATTTTCAATATAACTATCTGTAATAATCATCTCCATCTCTTAGTCTTCAGGTCATGACTACGTCAAAGAAAACCCCTACTTAACTAATATAAGTGATATACATAATCATCGCTTTTATAAAAACAAACATAACTAAAGGTCGTCATGCTTTTCACAGTTAAAACTGCATATCGTAGTGCACCTTATTAAAAGTACAATGCATTTAATATGAAAACCTAAACAAAACAAAACATAGAGAGCCAAAGATGACATAAATAACAGACCCTCGAGTATAGGGTGCTAATTTTCAGTCTTTACATTTCCCCGTACAGAGACAAAACTGATAAAAGCATCTGAAATGCCTTGACATATTTTGGCACACATCAATATTTGGCATTTTGAGATATCGATATATATATATAGAAGTTCATTTATTCATATACAGATCCATACCATCTAAATGGTGAAATGCAGAAGGTAAAATATTCTTTCTTTTTTTTTAGTTTCTTTTTTTAATTAAAAGACAGAATTATAAAACTACTGCTTGCATTGTCCATTGGCCAGAAAAACGGAACACAGTGATCCAAAAAATAAATAAATAAATAAATAAACATCACAACAAACCAAACCAGGGAGGAGAAGAAACAAAACTACTTAAATCATTTAGTTTTTTTCTCAATCATTTAGCATTTGCATGGTAACATTAACATCAAATGAACAAAAGTGTAATTATATACATCATTTATCATACAGACCTCATATAATAAGAAACGATTCTAGTCAAACATTTGATTTAATATATTTATCATGTAGACCAAGTAAACAAAATCACATTTGACGCAGATGATTTGTGTGCTTGAGTTCTTGAGAATCCAAAAACACTTTGCAATGCAAACAGGAGTGGAGTTGTGTTTTTCCAGTAGGAAGGATTTAACATTGTTCCTCAGTGCAGCATTGCGATGTCGTCACTTACAATGTGAAAAGAAATCGATGAAAACTGGAGCCAAGTGATTATGCGAGCGAATACATGAGGTCATAATATGTGTGCGTATTCGAAACGAGAACTTGGAAATGCAAAAATACACAACTTTATAGATGTGTAGCTACACAAAGTTGAAGTTGTCTGCATATGCACACACGGCCATGTGCCTGTATACCTTTTTTACGTCTGTTTTTGCAAATGTACACGTGACACGCTGGCCAAAATATGATTGCACTGAACAGTAAACGTGATAAAGTGTGTTTATATGGATCTGACATCCTGTGTATAGATGTTGTGATTCATTGAATATGGAATAGTTAACTATTATTATGTATATATATTTATATATATATTTATTTATAGTGTGTCTGTGTGTGTAAGAATATGTACACGTATGAAAGTGGGGGTACAGCATGCTTGCACCAGTGTTTGTGTGTATGTGTGTGTAAGGCACTCAGGACAGCTCGCTCACACTCAGAGGCATTGCCATGCCAGGTCTCAGGTACGGCACAGCATGGACGGCTTTAGAGAAGTCTGGAGTCAGCACTCGCCCGTTCTCCCCTGTACTGCCCGTTATAGACAACCTGGCCTTACTGCGCATAGCATCTGTGAACGTCATCTGTTCCCAAACATACACCCACACATGCGGAAATACACAGCCATTCACATACAGACAGAAAGAGAGAGGGAGAGAAAACGTAGAAACAATCGTTAATGTTGTATATAGGTCGACGTCTGAAATGCAGATTGATATTAATGTATGTATAACATCTATATAAACTGCAGATGTTTATGAGGAGCTGATGGGGTGGAGAATGACTGACAGCTAATGGGTCTCGTACTACGATGACAGAGATTTGTAATCAAAGCAAGCGGTGCAGCCGATTCACAAAACAACCACAAGCGTCAATGAAGGTAAACAAACGGAAAATGAAGGAACTGCCGCTGAACAAAATGAGCTGAGGAGGTTTATTCATTATAATTTACCCTCCCTCTGTTTGTCATTTGTCTTACTTTTCTTTAATTTTCGGTTGATGTAAATATAGGGTCAGTTTAACACAACTTGTAAAATAATTACGGGTTTTTTTTTTTAAAGAGGTCATATCGTGAAAAATCGAATTGTCTTTTTTTGTTATGTAAAACACTGTTTGTTCCATAAATTTACGGTATTAGAATTATTATTTTTTTTTGTCTGTCATTTTGACAATATAGCTGTCTGAAGCTCAGTAGTAGTTATGCCTGATCTGTGTTGAGAAACCTATAAATCCAGTTCAGAAATAAAGAGGATAATGGATAATGCTAGTTTTGGGAAAGAGTAGCTGATTTTTTTTTCAAAGTCCAACAGCAAAAATGTGAGTATTTAATTTCATCGTGGATTAAATTGGGTGGCATGGTGGCACAAAGGGTAGTGATGTCGCCCCACAGCAGGAAGGTCGTTGGTTTGAGCCCCGTCTGGGTCACTTAGTTGGCATTTCTGTGTGGAGTTTGCATGTTCTCCATGTTTTTGCGTGGGTTTTCTCCGCGTGCTCTGATTTTCTCACAGTCCAAAGACATGCTGTTGGTGAATTGGGTAGGCCAAATTATCCATAGTTTATGTGTGTGTCCTGGTCCTCCAGGTTGGGGGTTGAGCGTTAAGCTAACAACCCACCTCATAACATCTAGATGTTAGAAAACACCAATATGGTGTGACTAAATATCAACTTTAATATAAATGGCCCTGGGAGTAAGTAAGTATGGATTGATTTATTAACAAAATGGGCATCAGTGGGTAGCACGATCGCCTCACAGCAAGAAGGTTGCTCGTTCGAACCTCAGCTGGGTCAGTTGGCATTTCTGTGTAAAGTTTGCATGTTCTCCCCGTTTCCTCTGGGTTCTCTGGTTTCCCCCGCAAGTTGCAAGACATGCACTACAGGTGAATTGACCAAGCTAAAATTGTCCGTAGTGTATGTGTGTGAATGAGTGTGTATAAGTGTTTCTCATTACTGGGTTGCAGCTGGAAGGCCATCCGCTGTGTAAAAAATATGCTGGATAAGTTGCCGGTTCATTCCGCTGTGGCAACCTCTGATGAATAAAGTCACTAAGCTGAAGGAAAATGAATGATTGAATGACTGAAAATAATAATCTTTATCATATAGTGGCATTCATTCATTAAAGATTAGAAAATTCTGGAGAATATAATGATTTATTAATAGAAGTAATATAAGCATTTGATTTAGGGACTAAGCCAAAAAGAAAATGAATGAATTAATGTTACAAAATGTTACTTTTTGGATTACTAACAAAAAATACAACTATGAAGGAAGTAAATGTACCAATTATATAGTCTTTTTACCATGCCTGATTTGTAATGGTAAGCTTTTAATAATGTTTTAAAATTTGATTTGTCTATTCCCATTTCATGGCAAAAGCCAGTTAGCCATAATTGTGTGCTATTAGATCTAATCATCAGTATCATCATTTATTTTAAAACATTTGTTCAGTAATGTTATTTTTTCAGATAATTTTTTTAAGATATATGCCTAGTAGGAAGTACTTCTCATTGTCATGAAAATGTCATGCATTGATCCACTCTGATGTGATTAGAGATTCATTCATGGCAAAGCACAACTAGTAAAAAATATATATACTTCACTAGTAACTTGCTTTAAATAGTTTTAAACAGAGACGGTGAAACAGAGTACTGTAACTTTAAGTAAGCAAATAATCATATTTTTTGTTAAAAATAGAAGTAATAAATAAGCAAAAACTTTCCATTTAATTTTAAGGGTTGGACAGAGAGTGGAAAACATATGTTAAACTAAATTACAGCCTAAAGGTCAATCCACACAAACTACAGCATGTCAATTCTTAGACCTGAAAACAAGCTCCAACAGACACCGAACAGTGGTAACACACAGATTTAACTAAAACCAAAGTGTTGTCTTATGTCTGCGTCAGTGGAGCTTGAATCTGCCTTGGTTGACCTCAGGGAAATACAAAGGCAAATTATTACATAAAAATGTTGATATGACCCCTTTAAATCTTAAAGAAATGGATGTCAGAGAGATGCCCGCAGAGTGGTGCAGTGGCGATGAAGCGCTTGGCGTACGATAAAAAAATGAGAAAATGAAAACAAAACAGTGAACAAACAACAAAAATAAAACCTCTGCCGTTCCTACCCCACTAGATCTTAACACTCTCCAGCCCATAAACGTTGTACCCTTCCTTATAAGTAGCAAAATTCTGAGAATTCTGCGAGGAAGAGGAGGGATTTAGAGCCTGAGTCTTGGCAACCTTCATGCGTTTGGCCTCCGCGCGCGACTTGTAGCAGAACTCCACCAGAGCGACCAGCATGGCCAACCCGAGGCCGCCAACCAGGATGTAGAAGACACCCGCAACGTTACTCAGGCTGAGGGCGCTAGTCTTCTCCTGCAGGGGGCGAAGGTCAAAGGTCAAAATAAGGGAGAGAAAAGACGACAGTATGCCAAAACCACTTATTATAATACTATATATAAATATTTAACACATTACGACTTTAAAGATAACAGTATTCAATTGACTAGACAAATATTACAGTATTATTAAATGTGTATATATACTGTATATGTAAACGTCTAACAGTACTTCACACAAAATACACAGACGGCTACAAAAATACAACAAGACAGTGCGGTGCAGTGTGTGCACATAAAGAAGGAAAAAAGACGCCACCTACAGAATTGCAATTAAAGACAGCTTAAGTAAAAGGCAAAAAATACAAACAACATTTACAGCATTGGTGAAGGGAGAAGGAGAGACCGCATGGGGAGAGAGAAAGAGAGATAGGAGGGAGAAAGAGAGAGCGTAAGAAAGATATAAAATAAAAAGGAACAGGACAAGTTGTCAATAAAGCACACAGAAATACAAAGGAGCACAAGGAAATTCTGAGCCTATACAGGTGTGGTGTTTGCGTGTGTGTGTGTGTGAGGGGAATGTGGATCGAGTACAGAGTAAATGATGTCTTGGCTAGTGTATGTGTGTGGCATGCATTACTGCGTGTTTATATCACATCCCTGTTTGTATAGGCATCATTGATTGTATACACAGGTCAGGCTCTGATTCATGCGGTGGTAAATCTGTGTAGGGGGGCTTGCTTTGACACACACACACACACACACATTAACATAAGCTGTAATTCTTTTTTGCACAAGCTTCCTTTAATATCGCTCTCATACTCTTTTCCTCTCCAATACACGACACACACACATACACACTAGTCTGCTAATGCTTGGGTTTGTATCCCCCAAACTGAGACAGTTTTTTTACAGATTGTCATGCATACGCACATACACATTCTAGCCCTGCCAGACACACACACACACACGCTCCCTGCAGTGACTGACCTTACTTCCAGAGTCCTTGGCTCCACATTCTCCCTTATCGTACCACCATTTGTTTTTCAGCTTGTCTAAGATGCCTTGCTCACTGAGTTTCAATACTGCAAGGTTTACTGGCGTTCTTCGCGTATGGGAAATAACATAAATAACATTACCAATGTTATTTTATGTTATTGTCAGTAACATTTGCACTCGCTAACAGCGCTGGTCATGATTCAGCCCTGAGCGTGGTGGCGATCGACAGTCTGCGCTCCATTTGGCAGTCGGCAAACGCGGCTTTGCCGTGCCAGATGTGCACAGACTCATCGCCGCGAGCAGGAAGCAGAAACAGCGCCCGCCAACGAGCCGTATACCTCTGAGAATCTGTTTTTTAGGTTGTCTGCATTTCATTCTGGAACAGATGTTGTCGACAAACTGGCCAATTGATAGCAGCTTTGTAGGCATTAGGCTTGTCTTTCTGGGTTCTCTGGTAGTGCTTCCTGCTCATTTGCATTTTGTTCATTTCATTTTGAACCCACAATCCCGAGCACGGGTCTGACCTTTGACTCCCCGCCTCCGCTGCCGCACTCTCCTTTGTCGTACCACCATTTGTTTTTCAATTTATCCAGAAGCCCCTGCTCGTTCAGTTTTAGCACTGCAAGGTTTACCGCGTTTCTTAAACAAACGATAAAACATACTTGTCAGACAGCATGGAGGGGGGCGGGGCTGCAGCGGGCCACGCCCCCCAAAAGTCGCATAGAATGAATGGAACATTGGGTTAGACAATCCATCAATCAGTAAGTCAGTCAAATCAATCAACCAATCAAAATTGTATTCAACGACCCATCAAAATGTAAGGTGGTCGAGCTTTAAGAGTTCTTTTTTTGTAAACTCAAACTCTTGAGGCAGGAGGCTAGAACAGAGGAGGATCAGTGATAGTATCAGTTATTGCTCAAATGCACATCCAGATCCTCAAATCAGTTAGCAGAGAACATTTTAAGCGTTGAAGCAAACAAACCTGGTTAGAAGTATCAAGAAAGACAGCATGCATGGTTCAAACGGTGCATCATCAAATGCATTCATAATCAAGTTACTGTTCAGCCTCTGAATCATCAGCTTAGACATTCTGTAATGCTTATGGCGACCATTCAATTCCAAGAGCCCAAACGCATGCATTGATTACTGCAGATTTTCAGTAAATAGCATTTGTCATAACATAACAGTCTGGTTGCAAGAGGCCATTGCATCAGTCATTAAGAACTGACATGCATTCAGTAAAACAGATGATAACGGCAAACGTGAGTAGAATTGGTTTAAATATCATTAGTAAAGATATCCTTTCCAATATTTACTACGCCACTATGCTTCAATTTAGAGAGAATAGAAAGCCATTTTAAGTTTGCCAACGTTTGCTCCACTGAAAACATGGCAGTTGATCATCATCAGCAAAACAGGTGAAAAAAAGGCTTCAGAACTCTTCAGTAGTCTGTTGGAAATAACACATCTGAAACCTTCTCTTCAGTTAATATCTACTAAGCTCCATGAGCAGACCCGGTATTTCCTGAAAAAGAACCACACAAACTAATCTATTTCCTTTAGGGCTGTGAAAAGTTAGAATGGTAACACAAGCAATTAATTGAAAACATTTTTTTCACATATCAGAAAATTTAAACAAATGAAATGACGGGTAAATCAATCTTTAAAGAGTTGAGTTGCCACTCTCTTCATTTAATTCTAGAGATCAACCAATAATTGATATTACAGATTTGCAATAATTAAGCATTACTTTTAACTAGATTTGGGTTTTGTAATATCAGATCCACTGATAAAAGTTACACAGAACTGTTATTCAGGTTTAACAATGATAAAATATCATGTGTTAGACTAGGTACAGTGCTCAGCATAATTGAGTTCACCCAATTTTAAAAATGAATATTTGTATCCATTTCTCATTAAATATAGGCAATGTATTTTGGTGCATTTAAGCAAAGCCAATTTATTAAACATATATATTTATTAAAATAGTATTTTAGTCACCAAACATATTTATAAATTGAAAGACAATACAATTAAATTCAAGCAAAATATTGCTAAATAAATTACAACCTACAAAATTTCAACTAAATTTAGCACTTTTTTTGTTTCTCTTGATTTTTTTATATAACATATAAATTTGGGTGCACTAGTTTTTGGACAATTATCGCAAGTTATTTTGTTATTAAGCTCCAGATTTGGCTTCAGTACTGACTAATCTAATGTACAGTTGAACTATTCGCCCCCCTTTGAATTTTTTTCCTATTTTAAATATTTTCCAAATTATGTTGAACAGAGCAAAGATATTTTCACAGTATGTCTGATAATATTTTTTTCTTCTGGAGAAAGTCTTATTTGTTTTATTTTGGCTAGAATAAAAGCATTTTTAAATTTTTTAGAAAACATTTTAGGGACAAAATTATTAGCCCCTTTAAGCTAATTTTTTTCCCCGATAGTCTACAGAACAAACCATTGTTATACAATAACTTGCCTAATTACCCTTACCAGCCTATTTAACCTAATTAACCTAGTTAAGCCTTTAAAATGTGACTTTAAGCTGTATAGAAGTGTCTTGAAAAATATCTAATCAAATATTATTTACTGTCATCATGGCAAAGATAAAATAAATCAGTTATTAGAAATGAATATTAAAACTATTATGTTTAGAAATGTGTTGAATAAATCTCTCCGTCAAACAGAAATTGGTGGAAAAAATAAACAGGGTGGCTAATAATTCAGGGAGGTTATAATTCTTACTTCAACTGTATATGCACAAATATAATATTTTATTAAAAATAAGAATTTAAAAGATAGATTTGTGATGGTTGTACTTATATATGCTGAGCACTGTATATGAAAATGAATACACCAGAGCTTCCCAAACTATGGGCCTCAACACCCTGGTGGGCTACAGGGAGTCCATGGCCAAAGGTAAATCAACAAAATTAAAATATTGTTACAATTACATTTTGTTTAGTTTAATAGTCATGTTCTATTAATTTTCTTTGTCTTGGTTTTCTCTTGTTTTTGTGAGCATGGGTTCCATTGCAAAGTATCCATGATAAAAAAAAGTATCTTTAGGTTTGGACTTATAAATGCCAATGTAAACACTAAATGTACCAGGTCCAAAAGCATTATTATCTTTTTTAGGTCTGGACATTACAAACCAAGAGAAATGAAGTGCATGTTTGAACATTGCTTCATTAAAAAAGAACATGAGTATAGGAGTTCAATCTTTAAGTTAAATTAGGTCTGTTTTTGTACTCCAATGATTTGCTTTTCTGTTGTTTTTCTACCCAAACATGAACTAGACTTGTTGCCCTTGGGTCTTTCGCAGAACATCACAGAACATCCATCACCCTTCCGTCTAAATTTAGTTGCAGCAGTTTCATTTCAACGTTGTTAAGAACATGGATCATATCGATTCTAAGGGTGAATTCTATTTGTAAAGCTTGTTTTAGAGATTGTCTTAAGTTAGTGTTTAGTTTTATATATTTTTTAAAAGAATATAGCTAGCTTTTTTACCCTCACCAGAATTTGATTTGTACATTTTATTGCAGTAAATAAAACAAATGGAAGCGTTCCAAATGATAATAAAGGATTATTATATATCTATGTTGTGTATAATACACCAGTGAAGTTTGGGGAGCTCTGTGTTACATTAATTCATATTTGAAGATGCATAAAAGCCACTAAATATACCTACAGTAACACAATAATTACACCATTTATTAACATTTAACGATTTTTATGATTAATATTAACATGTTAAATAATAAACATTTGAATGAATTGCTTTCCTATATTTTAATCCAACAGCCCTAAAAGATAAATGTATTTTATTATGCTGCTCACTTGCTATTTTAATAAAATAGTTAATAATAAGCTGAATAAGTTAATGTTAAGCTAGCTCTTTATTTGTTTGATACTAAATTATTCTGCTTTTTCTAAAGCGTCATTCCCAGAGAGCACCGGCTGCTAGGTCTCCTGCTTGTCAGCTGTCAGCTAGCATTTCTTAAGCCCTCGCTATCTCTGCAGTTTCCTTGCTAAGTCTCTACCCTGCTGTTTTTGCCCATCTTGCTTAGGTTACCATTCTTCCCTACTCTCAGTTCTGCTATTACCTAGTTTACCTCATTTTAAAGAGGACCCCCGGCCTACATCAGGGTAGGTGGGATACTATAACAACATGGGCCATATTGTTATACTACTCCACCCACCTTAAAGCAGATCCCTTGGGTGTGGCGATGCCGTAGCCTTTAGAGTCAAGGTTCCCTCCGACCTTCATGGTGTCGCAGGGCTTGCGCTGCTCGATGTATTCATTCATGGTGGACTCCAGAAGATAAGCGTATTTGCCTTTGGATTTCCGGACACGCAAGACGCCTTCCACTGTGTTTTTAACAAACACCGAAGGCTCTGCGCTCTTCATGTACTGCCACATCTTGTCAAAGAGAGCAATCTTAGATCTCTGGTTAAAGTGAAGAAAGAGACAAACAAAAAGAGGTTTAGATTTTAGAGGTTTAGCAATGTCGTTTCTCACTGTAAATCTGAATATCCAGAACATGTCAGGGGAATGGCATTTCATAGTAATTCAACTTTTATAACAAATTAATGAAAACAAATCTCATCTAATTAATTTATAATCTGCCAAATCTGCAAAAGGGAATTTGTCAAACCTTTATGACTATGTGTTAATATCATTACAATATCTCACAGTTTAATGACATTTTCGGGAAATGCCAAGGATAGTTAAAATATATTTAAAATGCATACTTAAAAATGACCTGAATTCACTTTTTTATGTGATGAACAAGTTTTTTTTTTTTTATGAGGGGCATAAAGTAAAAAATTATAATGAAGAAAAGCCTTAGTTAGATTCTTTAAAAGAAAACCTTAAAAAGACCATTGGTATGATCTTTAATATTTTTTTTTTATAAAAAAAAAATAAGGGAAGCAGTTTTCATGAAATATTATATGTGACATGATGTGACAAAAACAGTGTCTTGAACTGGCTTGTTCAGACCTGCAAGATCACTATTATTTACATACAGTTGAAGTCAGAATTATTAGCCCCCCTGTTTATTTTTTTGTCTAATTTCTGCTTAACAGAAAGTTAAGACTTTTTCAACACATTTCTAAATATGATAGTTTTAATAACTTATTTCTAATAACTGATATCTTTTATCTTTGCCATAATGACAGTAAATATTATTTGACTAGATATTTTTCAAGACATGTCTATACAGCTTAAAGTCACATTTCCTCACCTTAGAATTATAAGGTTCTATCTGACATTTTTGTCAAAATTGAATTATTGACATATTCTTATTAAATGAGAACCTATTTACATTATGGGATGTTTTTTTAATTTTTTTATTAGTTGTTTACAGTTTAAGACTTTTTATTCAAACAACAAATGTTTGACACATACTGTTTGGGTATGGAATGCTAAAACTCTGAAGCTCAATATATCAAAATCATTTAAAACGCAGATAGATCCTTAAAATTCCAATGTGATGATTTAAAGGCTTAACTAAGTTAATCAGGTTAACTAGGCAGGATAGGGTAATTAGACAAGTTATTGTATAACAATTGTTTGTTCTGTAGACAGTCAAAAAACAATATTTCTAAAGAGGGCTAATAATATTGAATTACATAATTTTTTTTTAAATTAAAAACTGCTTTTATTCTAGCCAAGAATAAAAAAAAAATTCCAGAAGAAAAATTATTATCTGACATACTGTGAAAATTTACTTGCTCTGTTAAACATTATTTGGGAAATAATAATAATAATAAAAAAAAATCAAAATGAGTAAATAATAATTATAGATCGAAATAAAAACGTGTGAGAACAAAATGCATAGGTGGATTCTGCATAATGTATGCCTTCAACAGAATGCAGCGCACTCGACAAAACTTTGCTTGTTATATTATGTAGCCTAATCATCATCATCTTCAATTTCTATGTATATAATAGACAATATATCGCGTCTTCAAAATTAACCACCCTCATTTTCATATATCATGCAATAAGTCAATATATTGAATATTGCGACAGGCCTACAGTACCTGTTAATGATAAATAATGTGTATTGACATGTTTTTTATGTATTCAATAATATTGTTTATTGAAAAAAACCCTCAACATTTATTCACTCTCAAGTTGTTCCAAGACTATATGAGTTTCTTCTGATTTATACACACACAGACACACACAGACACACACACACACACACACACACACACACACACACACACGCATACTAAAATATTCATTCTGAAAAAAGTTAATATTAACCACTGAAGTTGGGAAATTTATCATGGAGTTCAATGGTTACCATAAACTGTTAGGTTCACGAACATTTTAAAACGTTTCACCTTTGGTGTTTAACAGAGGAAGGAAACTTACTGGAACAAGTGGAGGGTGAGTAAAGGATGACAGAATTTTCATTTTTGGGTGAAAATCCCTTTAAAGAAGATTATGTTAATACGCTTTACTTGATGCTTGGTAGTTACACCACATGACATTTTTAGCCATTGCAGTTTATGACATAGCCTAAAAAAGATGCATGTCGTGTCTGTATTTCCTTCTATAGAAATATTAAGCCAAAATGTCAGAAAAATGGTCACAATTATCTTGTGCTGAAGATGACATTACGCAGATGTAATCAATTTAGCTTAGCTTATATCTCATTTGTTTACACGGACCGGGCAAGGTTTTTAACTCAGTTATATCAGAAAAAAAGCAAAAATAATAATGTCTACAATGATCCACTCACCCTAAAGAACTCTTTGGTGGAACCAGCATCCAGTGTCCCATAGGCAATCTCCGTCTGTTTGGCCAGGTCTTCAGCACTTTCGATAGGGGACACCATTCTCTCCACAGTGAGAAAGGCAGCCAGGTTAGCGGTGTAGGAAGAAATGATGATGAGGGTGAAAAACCACCACACACCACCAACTATACGGCCAGACAAAGACCTACACACAGCAAACAGTGTCAGCCACTCACAAATACTCCAATAATTTGCTACTGTAAATGAAAAAAAGAAACCCTTTCACTTTGAAGAAAATGGGGAATATGCAGCCGAAACACGGTACCACTCCAAGAGGGCAGGAAACGGCGACCTTGTGCACTTTACTTTTCCCAACCGGGTCAATACATGTTCACAAAAGAAATGTTCAATCAAAGGTTAAATCACGACTTTGATTAAACATTCCTTATCCTGTGTAAGTTCTTACTTCTTATCCATCGAACAATGAAGCTACAGTTATTTATGCATGTATTTGATCTAAATTATTTCTTATAGAAATGGATTTGAAGCAAGAACTGCAGGAGTGTGAACAAATACAAACCACGGCATCAGTGGGAAAATGTGTTGATGCACAAAGCCGAAAGCAAACCCCACACTGCTGCTCACTGCATGCACCAACCTTGGCGAAATATCGCATCCCTGCTGCATAAAAGCGCCCAGAGAAAACCACAGACTATTAAAGATGCCAAATTCGTTGGTAGATTCGCTTGGGCCCAGCTGCCCATCCTCAAACTCCTCAGTGTGCCACTCGTAAGGGCTGAAGCGGCTAACGAGGAAGAGCACAACGCTAACTCCGATGTAGGCAAACACAATGCACATCCAGATCTCATAAGCCAGTGGATCCAGGAAAGAGAAGACGCCCGGCTTGGATTTCTGTGGTTTCTTGATCATAATGGATATGCCCAGACTCATGAATGGTTTCGAGAAGTCTATCACTTCCTCTCTGACAAGAGTGATGGTGAGAGGAGCGACTGCTATGTCTGCTTTCTGTCAATAGTGAAAAGAAGAGGAATTTGGTAAAGGAGACACAAAATCTAACTCTCATGAAGATTGTGTTCAGTGTTTCTTGATTGTGTAATCTTGACTGTATGTCTACATTGATCTGTATACTTTTAAAGTGTTATTTTCTCTCTGTTTTGGAGTTTAATTCACATCAACATTGCATTTTGCCCTATAAAAACTAAGCATATTGAAGACATTTTTCTATATGGATACATTTGAAAGCACATTTGAATTGTATTTGTAGTGTCGACTGTGAAAATTTAGGTATTTAAAAATAATCATGTGTGTTTAATAATAATGTAACATATGTATTTCAAATTATATATCACTTCAGTTAAAAAGATTGAAACAATACATGATGCCATTTTAAAATGTATTCAGATTAATCTAGACATTGCTCAAGTGTGTGTTTTTACTCCTCACCCCGTACACCAGTTCTCCAACCATGCCATTCCAGATCTTGGTCTCAGCATCTCGAGCGCCATACTTTCCATCAGCGACAATCCTCAGCTGATACTTAAATCCGCAATGCTTTGCAATCTCAGCAGCCAGATCCACACAGTATCCCTCATAACGTTCATTATCAGTGAACAACTCTGCATTCTTTTTCAGCATCACATACGGTGCTTCCTACAACACACAGGCAAATACATCGGTATATAGAGACTTCAGTTGCTCTTAACATTAAAAGTCATGAAGTTTCTCTTACCAGGATTGTCGTCACAATAACCGTTTTATTTTCCATTCCCATGGTGTCATTGGGGAAAAGGTCAGACTTTGTCACTGCCATTTTGTCCATCTCATTCCAGTAGCCAATCTGAGGAAAAAAGCACACATTTTAAAAAAATACAAATTACAAATAATAGCCAGCGTATTTTAACAATTGCCAAAAAACATATATAGATCCATTCTTTTGGAGATTTGGTTTAGTTAACATCCCATTACTGTCTGTATTTTTCCAAAATGTGAATGGAACACTCTAAAATTACTCTGGCAAGGTTTTCTACATCAATATTCAGAGGTGGTGCTGTGGCACAGCTGAGTCAACAGTGCCAAGAAAAAAAGAAATGATGTTTGAACTAGGCTGTCTGCTTGTAGTCTGCCTTGAATATGATAAAAGAGAAAGGCTGTGCACAGTGAAATAATTGTCACAAGTCTTTTATATTGTGTCGTTTCTACTGGTTGTACAAACCTGTTCCACAAACAGTGAGTCTGAAACAATAATTAGTTATATGTTAAAGTCATTCTTGAGCTCAAAAGTTTAGATATGGTTAAATGCCAAAGTTTGAAACAAGGCTATTGTAACTGATGAACACTGGCAACAGAATTGAGGATCCATGTGCAGTACTTTATTACACACAGCATGGTCAGGCAAGCAATGGTCATAATCAGGAGCAAACAGTAACTAGTGATGGGATGTTGTGCATCGAGGCTTCGAAGCATGTATCATAGAAACTATACATTTCGCAGTGAAGCGTTGTACTGGAGCTTGACTCGTTTTACCATAGTCAAGTGATCAGTGATGTCCGAAATTAAATTTTTGTCTATACCCACATGACTGCTTCGAATTTTGATTGAAAGGTTTAAACACTCTCATGGGTTACATGTAGTAAAGTGTATAGCGAGTGATTAGGCATCAATTACATACATATCTGCTGTTTCAAAGCACTGCACTGGTCCCGCGCACCAGTAATTAAACAAAAATACAAAAGTAATTCATAGTAAAAAGCTTGTAAACCACACTAAAGTGTATTACTATATTATTTACAATTATTAAAAAAAAAAGTCCACTCCATATTGTAGTATAGTGTGTAATGGAGGGCTGGCAAGTGCATCAAAAAAGTCTCACACCCATAGCCTCCTCCTCTAGAGTGTTCTCCTCCCATGCAGGATTCGTCGGTTAGATCGCTGCTCGGAACAAGTGGGTGCGTGTAGAACCGGTTGGAATGCGATAAACGTAAATACTTTTGAAAACCTTGGATTTTACTACAGCCGTCGGTGCTGTAACATACCTTATATGTACAAAACAACTAATTGAATAATTTGTTTATATCACTATTGTTGTATTACTACATTGAGTTGGTCAGTTGTGAATGTTTGACATTTTTGCTACACAGTGATCTCCCACACTTTAGCCAGCAGAGGTTCTCATCAAGCTTCAAGTAACAAACCTTTTTCCGATACAATATGAGTAGAATGGTTAACTTAATTTCACCATCACTAACAGTAACTTACAGGGAAATCCAGAAGTACAGTAAGATAACAGGCAAATGGTCGATACAGGCGGCAGGCAGGATAATAAACCGAGGCGAAACACATCAAAACACGGAGAGACTAAACACTGAAAACACTTCGTAATGTTACAGAGTATGTACCAACAAGACTAAGCAATGTCTTTGAGTGTAAGTGCTATGGTCCATGTAATCAGTCTTTAGCAGCTCCCAGCTGTGTGTGTGTGTGTGTGTGTGTGTGTGTGTGTGTGTGTGTGTGTGTGTGTGTGTGTGTGTGTGTGTGTGTGTGTGTGTGTGTGTAATCAATGGAGAACTTGGACAGGTGTGTGTGTGTGGTGCCTAAAAGGAGTTGTAGTTCACATGGTGACAGACTTGAGTGCCTGAGCCTGAGTGAAAATAATTGTTCTCCAGCAATCTATGGCGGTTAGATTGCTGTTGATCATGACAGCTGTATTAATTTTTTAAAACGTAAAATGTTTAGTAATTATTTAAAAAATATATTTTATGTAAAAATAAATAAAAATGTTATAATTTAAGATAACATTTAAATTATTTAAATTTCTTTTTTAATTTAAGCATTTCAAAATATTTATTCATTCATTTTCTTTTCTGCTTAGTCCCTTTAATAATCAGGGGTTGCCACAGCGGAATGACCCGCCAACTTATCCAGAAATATTTTAATATGCTGCTAAATACAATTGAAACAGTTTTTCTTCTTTATTCCTGAAGAAACTTATAATCTAAAGCTGTGCTTATTTTCAGGATTCTCCCATTAAAAACAGTTCGTGAACAGAATTTTATAATCTTCTGAATGTCTTTATTGTCACTTTGAATTTGTCTTTGCTGAATAGAAAATGCATTAATTACTGCACAATAAAATACTAACATTTATTACTAGGGCTGCACGATATTGGAAAAATATGGTATTGCGATATTTTATTTTTCTGCAATAAATATTGTGAAATAAATATCGTTTCACAAGATAGTTTGAATTTGATGGTTTTCTGAGGAGTATTAACAGTATTCAGGTACAGAAATTGAATAATCTCAATAGAAAAAAAAATGCTTTACTTACTTTGTTTTGTCTCGTTTCCAGTCCAAATATCAAAAAATTCTTAGAGCAAGTAAAAATATTGTTTTGTTTTCTGTACTGCACCATCAGAAGATTTTCATTAAAACAAGCTAAATATCTGCAAGTGGGCCAAGTAAAATAATCAGACATTTGGACTAGAAACAAGACAAAAAAAATCTTAGTACCATTTATTTTTGCATAACTCAAATACATTCCATAAGAATACAGTGATTAAATACAATTCTGTAGCTCCTGGGCCTTGTTTCAGTATGGAGGTTCAACTAACTTGGAGTTTAAACTTGAACTCTGAGTTGACGTACAGAGAGATTAAAAACACAGAACAGCTGATCTGAGGCCAATCAAGTCTGAGTAGACTAATTCAGTTAAGGGCACACACTGCAACTATAAAAAGGCATTATTAATGTATCGCAGATACTACAAGTGAACATGGCATCATCTGAAAAAAAGAGATTAGCATTTTTTTCTTAACTTATAAGTTACAGCAAATATGACCGTATATTTAAAAAAAAAAGCAACACCACTGCATCAGCAAAACAGAGACTGTTAGCTCAGGAAAAAGGTAATGCAAGTTTTCATTTAAAAATTTAAAGTATTTAAATATTTAAGTAAAAGAAAAAAATAAATAATGTTATGTGTGACATTTATAGACTTTTCACTTAAAAAAGTGGGGAATTGGCCGTAATTTTTAAGTTATTTCAGATGTAATTGTATTACATTACACAAAATAGGCTACTGTTTCTGCAAGAAATTTAACAAAAACAAGATTGCATATAACCTTAACTCAATGTTCAGCGGAAATGTTTAATTTAAGGTTCCCCCTTTTACAGGCGTTGATCATTTCTAAAATTGAGTTTTTAATAGATTTAAAAGTGCACTTAAAATTGGTAGAGGTTGATATGACATTTAGAATGTAAGCAGTACTAAAAAATAGTTTTTAGAATATAATCCCATTAATCCAGTTACAGTACATGACCCTGTCGAAGGTCAGTGAATTTAAAGTAATTATTTATTTTTTGCAGTAGTATCAAAGGTAAAACTATGGTATTAAATCTACAGTAATTGTAATTTTCCCAAAAAAGGAAAAGCCATTCTTGTACCCAGGGATGGGCAGTATTTCTGATACATGTATTTCAAATATATATTTCAAATACAAAAGAGAATTTAGTTATTTGTATTTGATGGGGTTTATGAAAATGGGTTAATATTTTGTATCAAAATGCTTTAGTGTCTTGTATATTGTATTTTTAAAATACTGTAAAATACTTTGTGAGAAATCTACATAATGACCTCCTAAAAATGCGTCCTCTGATTGGTGCTTTCTCAGTTATTTGCCTAAACAAGCTTGGGAGTATGGATGTAAATTTCGCAACACACATAAAGAAAATGCCTGAAAAATTGGCAACAAAAGAAACAATCATTGAAATAATATGCTGCACAATGCTAAGACCAGTGATATATAATGGCAGTATAGTGTCTAATTTGGCATCAGCATCTTTGCTTGATAAATGAGATTAAATAAAATATTAGTCCTTAAGAACAGGATGTGGAGCTATCAGCACTTAATCATTATCAGTCTCAGTGCTGCAGGTGGAAATGCAGAGGACTTTTAGAAATAAAAAAGACCTAAAGTTAAGACTGTGTACTGGTGTTCACTAGGGGGCAACCTGGGATTCTCACAATTAAGGAAGAACTGAAAAAATCTACAAATAAATCAAACAAAATACAAATAAATCCTACAGTGACAATTCCTACAATTCTTCATTGGCCGTTTCAAATGCCAGTAGATGATCTGCAGATGCAGTGTACAGTTAATGAAGAGATGTCAAAGAGGCACAATACAGTATATGAGACACAAATATTTAATAATACTCCAGTCTATACAGACTGGTCAAAAACTCCATATTTCTGTTACATGACCGCAGCAGGATGTATATGAAGAGTTTATTTGCAAAAACTGATTTTTTTAAGAGAGATATCGTGTTTTATGTTCAATATGCATTGAAGAGTACAATTGCAAAAAAACAAAAAAACAAAAACAAAACTATGATTTATGGAAATGACTAAAACTTGAGATTTTAGTAGTTTTTAGAAATCATGATTTACATTAAGTATTGAACATTTCAGTTGCAAAAAAGTACATTTATTGAACAAAAATAAATAAATAATAAATAAAATAATCTCTTCATATATCACCCTTTTAAAATATAAGACTGTTAAAAGATTTCACTGGCCATGCAATGAACGGAAACAAATCGAGATATAGTACTATTCCAACTCATTATCTGCATTAAATGGTTTTTACATAAAGAGATCATTTTCAAGACAGGATTTTCTGTATGAAATTTGTACCATATTTCTGCTAAAATGAAAGACAAAATCATGGTGAAGGGATTGATGAAATAGGCCTATTGATTGATGGTTTGTGAAGAAATGCTCCCTTGTAAAAGTATTTTTTTTTTTTTTTGTATTTTCAAAATACAAAATACAGTATTTTATTTTAAAACAGTTGTGACTGCTGTATTTTTTATTTAATTTTTTATTTTGATACATGTAAAAGTAAGTATTTGTGAGACTGAAATATAGGCAATGAATGACTAAGGCTCAGGCAAGAAATACCGCTTTGGCTTTAAAAAAAGGAAGGAGACCAACAGAAACTCAGAGTTTAGAGAATAAAACCTGCTCCTGACCAGGTTAGGTTCACAGAGTAAGTTATCACGGTAACTGACAAGTTACTTCTCTTTCAGTAACAGGCTTGACTAAACCTGCTTTCTCGAGTTTGACAAACCTGCCATTTTGAAATGGAAAACCCAGAATTTCTCTCATTTCAGGATTAACATACTCTGAGTTTTCACTTAACCACCTTTCTGAAACAGGGCCCCGATTAACTATGAGTCAGACTCAACATTCTTCAATATGTTTGCAATGTGACTATTGCGGATGTGCACATTGCAATATCGATGCTAAAACGATATGTTGTGCAGCCTTATTTATTACACATTTTAAACAACAATGTTGATAAAAGCAGTGTTTTGATCCAATCAATGGAATAAAAATAACAAGACAAAATAAAAATAACAAAAATAATACATAAATATTAATATTTGTTATCAAAGATAATAGTATTGTAGCAATGCACAAAAAATGTAAAACTATCAAAAAAGTATTGCTTTGTTCAGTATTTAGCTGCCATATATTTATAACTAATAACTATTAATAACATTAGAAAGGGTGCAATAATCATAATGGATTAAATAAAGAACACAGAAACTTAAAATGCCATTAAATGCAGATTTTCATTTCCCATCCCTATAAAAAGGACTTATTTTAGTGAAGAATGGCAAAATTTACTTCAAGTCAGTGTTACCTTCACAGGGCCGCTGTTTTTCAGCTCCATGACATTGACTGTGTAATTCACTCTTCTGCCATACTGATCAAACTGAATATTTCCAGTCAGTCCATCCACACGCACCTGAACAAATGAATGTGTACACAAAAATCATAATAAGAAGTTCTTACACACAGAAAACAGGCATTGATAATGTGTTGGCAGAGGACCTGTTTAAGAGCACGTTCAATCTCCACCCCCTGAGCCCACGGCACCGCAGGATTGGCCAGGCAGTCTCCGTTGTTGCCACGGCGACTGATGTCAATCCTTTGTTTATGCAGAAAGCGAAACGCCTCTGTCATCACTTGCACAGCATCATATGTGAGAGCGGAGGTGTACTGTGAAGTAAACAAATATGAGCAATAGTCATTGTTGGTGTATCATGATAGACATAATAATTAGGATTGCGTTCAAAAATGCTGTCAGCAGCATATTTTACTGCAGCATAATTTCAATATTTGCACTTGCTCACCCTAATTCTGCTGTCCGCTCCAGGATACTCCTTTTCCTCCAGAGCCTCCCAGCGCTGGTCAAATTTAGCAACAAGCGGGTCATCAAAATCCACAATCTGAAATCCAGACACATTCGCTCCTCCATACTGAATCTTGGATAAATCTCCATCCACAAAGCCCTGAAAGACACACACAGACACACACTTTTTAATTACAAAGTTCATGTTGGACTGTGAGCTGCAGTTGTGTTGTTATTATCACAAATTTTTATTATAGAACAATAAACACTATTAAAAAATGTATGGTCATAGAAAAATTAACTCATAGTTATTATTTACTCAGTAATGTTCAAAACATTCACTATATTTTGTTGTCCACGTAACTAAAAGGAGACACTTGACAGTATGTTCAAGCTGCACGGTAAAAACATTTGTGATTTTAATGATTAAAAAAATGTAAAAAAGGATACAGTTAAAATCCATAATCTTGTTAATAGCAAGTGCTCTTAATATACTGCACAGTGAATAACCATACTTTGACTTTGTCCAGAATTCCATGCGTCACACTCATCTTTTTGTTTTTGCTGAGATTACGGTGTTTTTTTGTTTTTTTTTTCTAATCAGTTATGTACATTAGAGTTTTATGTTACACCTAATGTTGATAAATAATGTTATTGTTATTATATTGCATTACTTTAATTTTGTATGTTAGCATGATGGTGTTTCGTAGCCACTGAGAGCCTTTCGTGTACAGCGACATATTAGTATGTTTCTCTGCTTGTGGGAAAAGTTGTTTGATATGAGGACTGGTTCATTATATGACTTTCTCATCACCATATGGTTGTGTTTTTGTCTGTGTAACAAAAGATATGATGTGTAGATGTTGGAACCTCAAAATATTGATGTATTAACAATATAAATTAATGAAATCCGGTAATGTTTACCATGGAAATTAAAAATGTTTGTATTGTTTTTAACAGTAAAACACTAACAACCACAACTGTTGTTTTATTTACTGTAAATTGTACAGATTTTGTTTTCATCAGTGTGCTCTTTTTCTACATAACATGAGCATATGAGCAAAGGGAGGTCAAAAGGAATTCTGGAACAAAGTTTCGATAAAATGCTAATGTTTTTGGTTGCATTTTCAATAAATGTTTCATTAGTTTACAATTATGACAGAGTTTATTAATTTTGGTTAACATTAATAAATGTGTTTATTGTTAGTTCTTCTGCATTAAATTTAACTAAGCGTAAATTTGGATTTTAATAAATGTTGAAGTATGATTAATAAATGCTAAGTGTTGTTCATACATTAACATCTAATAAAACCTTAACGAAAAGTAATTACAATTTTTTTTAAGTAACATGAAAGCAAATATTGTACAGGTTTGTCTCAAACGTATTCAGAAACAATCTAAAATGAGAAACACTTAAAATATGATTTTAGGAAAAGCGTAAACATTTGGGTGTAGAAGTAAGTTCTAAAGTGTTTCTTTGCATAGGTCTGCATTGCGTTTTACATTATACATGTTTGAACATCATGCACTTAAAAATATACAAAAAATGTTCAAGTTAAAAGAACTTCAGCTGAAAAAAAATAGTATGTAAAGCAAGAACACATTTTGTATCATTAACAGACCTTTAGAATTGACAATGTGTTCTTTGTGGACCTTTAAAGAGCCATTCTCACATGAGCATTTAAATATGTTTTAATATTATTATTTTAATTATAGTGTGGTTTTGTTGAACAGAAAGTAAAATAATTCTAAATCTTCTTTTACTGTCTTTTGTTTTGTTATCAGCATTTTTGTTTCAAAACCTTAAATCCCTGATTTACAAAATTAATTTATGGCAGAAAATCTTTTTTGTTTTGATCATTATGAAATCTTGGTGTTTATGTACCACATTAAAATATAATTTCAGATTAAAGTCTAAACATAGGTAAAATAAAAATGTAACAGAAATAAAAAACATTAAAAATCAATTATTATGCAAGCAGACTACAAATGTCTAAAGAAAATATTAAATTATTAATTACTAAGGTGCGATTATACAATAGGGAATGCTTCTGAATAAAGCAGTGTATTCTATACAAAAAAAAAAAAAAACGATGTAGGATTTAGTTACTGTAAATCAGTGGCGCTCAACACTGTTCCTGGAGATCAACCTTTCTAAAGAGTTCAGCTCCAACCCTGATCAAACACACCTGAATCAATTAATTAGGACCTGAACAGCACTTGATAGTTACAGGCAGGAGTGTTTGATATGGGTTGCAACTGAAATCTGCAGGAAGGTCGATCTCCAGTAACAGGGTTGGTCACCCCTGCTGTAAATCATACATACATAAACAGGATTCACAACAAAGCAGCTCTTGGGTTTCTGGCACATCAGCACTGAGTTATCATTAGTATTCGGACAATGCAGTGGTTATATAGGAAATTGAATTCATTCAGAAGAAAAAAAAGCTGACAGACATTCAGGAAATTGGCTTTTTGTCCAATCTGATATTGCAATTAGTTGTCCACTACATAACAAGATCATAGCTAAAATGATAACATTAATGTCATAATACCATCCTTTTGAAATATAATTCATCTAGCTGATTATGAGGGGTTTTTTTTACATAATGCTAATCAGAGTAAAGTTACTTTATTGAAAATATGTCAAAATTAACACCCTACAAATAATAAGATTATGCAGCTGAACTATTTATTTATTTATTCTACTAATCAAAATGAATAATGATTATTATTACAACATTAAGTACAATTTTTATCAGTTTGTTAATAACATTTTATTGGCAGCCATTTATTTTAATTTTCTGACAGACTGAAGTAACTGGTTAAATACCATATATGTGTCACCAATAAATGACAACACAGATGGATTTAATTAAAAAAGTTAATTATAAAATATGACCTTATTAACATAGGAAAATGCCTCCAGAAATCAATTCCAGGTGTGAAATTATTGCCCTTAATGGAAAAGTTATTTCTGAACTTGCTCAGAATACATATCATGGAAGAAACATTAGCATTTTTAATGAAAAAAAATTAACATATTTTAATTTCTACAAAAAAAAAAAAAAACACAACTATTTTCATTTGGAATAGGAAGACAGTAAATAATGTTAATGATTTCTTTAAATAACAGTAAAACACATCAGTAAAAAATAAGAAACTTACAAAATTTGCAATGATGTAATGATATCCTTTCACATGTCGACCGATGGTAATCACCTGAGGGGAAGCAGACAATAAAGTATTTTACAGGAGCAATATAATTGCAGCATCACGTAATGAATGCTAAAGGTGTACGCAGTCCATCATTCCTTAACTACACCTCTGACCTTACACGTGTGGAGTAATGGGCTCTGAGTGCGCCATTCACCTGCTCCATAATGTCCTTGACCTTGTCCTGTTCACAGTCGAGGATGACTCTCCTCTCGTTCTTGTTCTCCAGGTCCTGAAAGAGTGAGCGATATGCCTCGTCTTTCCACTCATCCTTCAGGTTTCCAACGTTTATGGCTGTTACCTGCCATTTCCTCTCTGCTGCTGTGTCCAGCACCGCCTGCAGGGTCGACAGACCTACATGGAGACACACCCACATGTCTCACATCAAACGTCTACATCAAATTCTTCTTTAATCTGCTGTAGCTTTAATTCCGCTTCTAAAGCCTCATTCACACTAACATTAGCTATGTTTCCATCCAAAAATGCGAATTAACTTTATGTGTAAAATTGGATTATCGCATAAAAGATGTGCGAATAAAGCAGCGTTTTCATCCAACGAGTCAAAGTGAACAAAATCATCACTTCCTGATAATCTAGAGCCAAATATCAACAATAAAAATGGAATTTGCTGCGGTAGGAGAAGCTGCGTGAATCTTTTCCTCAATTTTTAAATGACTTGCGCTTCAGAAGGCATTCCTGACACGCAGTGAACACGCGATGGTGTTTAAAGGTGTGAAATGCAGATTCTAGAGGTAATTAATATTAAAATAACACTAATACTGAGGTGTTTTAGAATGACCAAAACAACACTTCAGATGTTTTACATTGTGCTCAGCCTGCTGGATTGTCCATTCGTGCACATTTTTTCATCACATGGTATAACAAAATCACATGACCTTTTTTTATTGCGCATACAGGAATTTGTTCAGTAAAAGTGTTTCCATCGCAGTTTATGTGCATCTTTACTTATCTATTAAAAAGTTTATCCTACTAAGTGATGCGCATGTTTTTTTTTTTTTTTGTGCATTTTCAAAATGTATGCGCATCTTGGCGTTTCAATCAACCGTTTTTTTTATATGCATATCCAAAACGCTCCTTTCACCCTGTGTCGCCTTGTGGGCGTTCTTACTTTGAAGTTGCTTAGAAAATGTTTATAAATGTTTTGAGCATGCTTACTGCTAAAAATAAACATGTGGAGGGAAAAACACAAAAGAAATAAAATAAAATAGAATCAGTACATACAAGGTGGAGTATGTATAATTGCCACCTATTGGTTGAACTAGATATTGCTGTCCAAATTTAAAACACTGGAGAGGGGTGTTTTCTACACAGCCCCTCCTTCTCAGATGATGCACATGCAGTTTGTCAGATTGACAACACCAACAGAAGCCAGCACACCTGACTATTGAGCCTTACAATGTAGTATTTGCTAAATAAGCAGCACCTTATGTTAATTTTAATACCTTTGAATCTGAATGTCTTTTTGAATATACAAACATTGAAGCAGGCTTTATGACTGGAATGAAATAAGCTGTGTTTTCCACCAAGGTAAACACATATTTTCAAAGCAGAATAACTGGCTTCAGAGATGTCTTTCAGATAATTAAGTATGCTAACTTAGCATGTTCTTTAAGATCTATTAACATATTTTAATATTGTTATGCATTGGAAGAGTCAAAAAGGGGTTTGCATTTTAGAATTCTAATAGATTTCTATTAGGGTATGCACAATGGCGCCACAAATCCGCGGTTGTCCGCGGTGCCCAGCTATGACTCAGGACACTGTTCATATTTCTGCCGAGTGCTATCGGAATAGTTTAACTTTAAATAACATGCAAATGTGCGCATTTGGTGTGTGATACTTCAAAAAACGTACAAACAGCACCTTTAATTACCAGGATAAACAAGAAGTGTGCTCTGTCATCGCGGCTATTTATCTGTAGCAAATGCGGGCCTGTGTACATCACAGAGAATACAACTGGCTGGTGTGGTGGAGAAGCAGAGATAGGATTATGTGACCTCTACTGATGTTCGTATTGGCTGGTGCTCACAAAAGTCAAAGTTTAATTGTATAAAATTGATGAACTCTTGACTTTGTCGCATTGCTGGACATGCCCACATCCAGTCACCAATGGTGCAGAGATCAGCAGAAGTTGCTAGCTCTTTTAAATGAATTGTTGCTTTGTTGCTGCATGTCACTCACTATGTTTACTTGGACATCATTAATCTAATTAGATGCCTTCATCTGAATAAGACAATAATATGATTAAGGTGTTTACATGAGTTGCTTTTTGAATGTTCTACACATGATTCTGTTTTACATGTTATACCACTCAGTTCGATTAAGGTCATTGCGTCACCACGCTATCCACATTTCCAGAGTTTCATGTCATTTTGAGTGTTTCATTTTTAATTTTAGAAACAATTATAATATAATATAATATAATATAATATAATATAATATAATATATTATAATATAATATAATATAATATAATATAATATAATATAATATAATATAATATAATTGTGTTCAAATTTCAGATAATATAGTTCACTACACTAAAGTAGCATTTTGTTATGAAGCTCCATGAATGCAAATACTGTTACAGATATATTTAGAAACAATAATAAATGAGAAAAGGCTCATTGTTCTTCATAGAAAAAACCTTCTAGATTAAGACATGAGCTCTAAAGTATTTTTTTTTTCAAAGAAAATTTAGAATGCTTCTACTTCAGCTTATGTCTCATGATCTTGATTTTTTTTCATTCGGTTGTCTGTTGTTTTTTTTAAAGCAAAAACATATTTTGTATGAATAGAGGATTAACAACATGTTCTTTATGGACCTCAAAAGAGCATTTAAATATTTTTTTCATCTCATATATCAATGGGATATATTTTATCAGCACATAAAGTTTAAATGTAATTATAATTATTCAAAACATTGAGGGCCCTTTCATACACCCGGCGCAATGGGGCGCAAGGCGCAGCGCAATAGTCTTTTACTACTTTAGGCTTGGCGCTCAAATGTGCGCCCATCGGCGTTCTGGTCTAAAAAAGCAGGCGTGTTTTGGCGCGTTGCTATTTTGAGAAACTGTAAATAGTCTGATTGTTAGACCAGAACAAAGTCGGTCTATTGTCTGCCGCAAAGTGCGCCTGGCTTACACACTACACACAAGATGCAATACGCAAATATCTTTACATATGAAAAAGATATAATATATTAAGGATATATATATATATATATATATATATATATATATATATATATATATATATATATATATATGATATAAATATAAATGATTAAAATATTACAAAACATATTAATTTCTAGCCTACATGAATTGAAAAACCACTGCCTTCATACTTTCTTCATCTCGGGAGGCTTTTTTAGTTAATTCAAGTTACTTTTGTATAATGTTATTATTATTAGCAGTATTATTTATTATATCCATATTTATATTTGTTTCATTAAAAACAAGCTTAGATTTGTCCACCTGTCAGGTTTTAGACCATATAGGGCATAGCAGGTGTATTTGGAAATAACTCAGTATTTTGACCAAACTTTGTTATTATTAATCATTTATTCGTTTGCTGGAAATTAGAACTGAATTTAGAAATAGTTTTGAAACAAATCTTTTCGCTTAACAAACGTAATTAATTATTTATAGGCTAATTGATGTCTGTGCGTAATGGTTTCCCTATCCAAGAGCGAATGTGAAAGTAGTTCCATTATCTCTCATTCTCACGCAGTAGATGCTCTGTTTAACAGTTTTCTGTTAAAAAAACTGTCAACTGTTAACTGTTTGCTTGTGAAATGCTCATTTTTTCCACTTAGATTTACTTTGCGTCCTGTAAATAGCGAATGCGTTCTTGGCGTGACGCAGCTGGCTCTTAAAGGGAATGGGAGATGAGACTCTAATTGGTTTATTCTCAAAACACACCTATAACTCATTAAGAAAATAAACTCAACCCTTTTAGACCATGTGCCACAGCGCAAGGCAGATTTCCCGTCCTTAAATTAGCAAAAACGCTCTGCACATGCACCGTCAAAATAGAGCCCTGAATCTCTGATACTAAAATACATGCATGGCAAAACATTTCATACATACATTTAATAATTTTTAAACATACATTTAATCATCGATAAAATATTAAAAATCACATTTATTTTTTAGATTAGCTTTTTCATCTAATTATTATTATTATTATTATTATATTAGTTCCCATGATGATTGTGCTACAATCAAATAAAAATAAGAGAAAGTTAAACTTTAGTCAAATAAAAAAGTAATACTAAAGTAATAGTATTGTGCAAGGTCATATCAAACATCTTCATAAAATGTTTCATCACCCTGTTCTAGCTTTTAATTACACTTCTAAAATGTAACTGCTGTAAAACCCCACGTTCACCAGCTTCACTGCGTCTTTTTAGATAAGATTGGATCCCAGTTACGACTGCTCTCTGTGTTTTAACCACTGTTCTACTTTAATCAACCTCCACTCCAAATTACACCCAGAGACCTTGATATTAGGAGTATTTTTATTGCACTAGAGGCCCCCTTGGGACTTTTTTTCTCCTTCATTTATCAAGTCTTCTCCTCGCTCTCTTTATTTCAGCCTTCTCTCTTTTGGTCATTTGCCCTTTCGTACTCATCTTCTCTTTAGCTTCCCTCCTTTCCTGCACATCTCTCCTCCTCTCCCTCTCTCTGTGTCTCTCGGTTGATTTCATATCTAGGTCTGGGGGGAGAGATTTATTTTGCCGCCTCAAACCAGAGATGTAGCACATATAATGGACACTCAGCTAACATTCAGATAACATCCTCACAATAGCAGCAATTCTTAGACTGACAAAAAGTTTTTGGCTAAGGGCTCAGAGAATATGTTCAAGATGGAGTTAAGATATTGTGAGGATTTTTACAATACTTATTGTAATTCAAAAATATATATTTATGTTTCTCTGTAAAAATTTAAAGAGCCCTTATTATGGGTTTTTGAAAATGAGCTTCCATGCAGTGTGTAAACACAGCTCTAAGTGAATGAAAACATCCAGATGAGGTTTAAATCTGATAGTGTACCGTGTTTACAACTATTGATTCGTAAAAGAAAGAGTGATTCGTTTTGTGGAATCTTTTGTCCATTCGCATCGATGTCAGTAAACACAGTTTATACCAGGGTTCTCAAACTGCTGGCCTGCAACTGACGTCAAAAATATTACGAGATTCGCCCCGCCAAAACATATATTCTCGAACCACTATCGTTGTGCAGTTGCACCTAGCCACTTGTGGTTTTGACCCACCACTTAGTCAACATTTAAAGTACTGCATTTAGATTAGTTTTACTTTCATTTTGTCTCAGTGTACGGAAGAGAGTAAGGCTGTGTGCGAAACCACCTATTTGAATTTAAACGTATAGTTGGCCGTTAGAAAAGTATGTTCTATGCAGTATGATGTAAGAAGTATGAATGGAATTCGGACGTACTATATCCGCCGTTTTGTCATGGTCATGTGACCTACCTGCGTCAGTTGCGTCGCTTCACTCCCATTCATGAATTCTATCATGGTGCATCATGGGATAGCGCAGCGTGCATGGGATGCGCACTTCAGGATCTCGCCGAAAATAGTAAGTCATCCGGGTATTTCTCGCATACTGATTTTTCAATTCTATGAATTCGGACATACTACTCGGCTCGCATACTGATTTTAGCGTACTGTAAAGTATGGAAGTATGAGGTTTCGGACGCAGCCTAACACACTTGCGTTTAAATTCTGTGGCTGATTAAAACGTTAAAATATATGTCCACAATTGCTCTATTTTTACTAAAGCTCTATTTTGTAAATATTTAAGGATCATTTGATTATTATCAGTTTTATTCCACTTATATTTTGTTGTACAAACACATGGTTTACACATTATGCTGGTGTAACAAATATGATAATTTTGCTAATATTTGATTCAAATGGTCTAATTTAATAGATTTTCCTCATATGCTTATTAATATTTGCATAAAAACTATGGACATTAGTAAATTTGTACTGCTAGTTGAATTGAACTTGTTATAGTAAATGTGAATATCCTTTCCCCCTCTTTGTTGTAGTCTAAAAAAAAAAAAAGATATTAAGGAGAACAATTGGCACGTTAAGTTACCCGAACTGCTTTCTGCTGTTCTTACACTGTTGGGACAATTGATTGGGACAGAATAATAATTATTATGGCTATTATTTGTGGTATTTTCATAGCAATTTAAACTACTTCTTTAATATGTACAACAAGAAACAAAAATCTAGAGTTTTGACTGCATATACTCTGGAAGAATGACTGAGTGTGTGTCTAACACTCAGCCAAACATACAACAACCACATGTATTTAAGCAGCTGATGTGAGACACAATAAACGACAAATCATATCGGAGTCATTGGGATAATTAGGTAAAATAAATAAATATTATAACACAATGAAAGTGTTTTTCATGAAAGTGTTTTTTGACCTTGTAAGCATATCTGTCTGTTGTTGAAGACCCCCAAAACCAAAACATGACATTTTATAATGCATAATAGGGGCTCTGTAAAGGAAACCTTAATCCAGTAAATTTTCTTTTTAGTAGATTTAAACATTTATCTCATTTTTCCTGGGATTCTCATGTATTTTACCATTGGATCAAGCTATCATCGTGTTTAAATATTTCCTTGTTATTCTCCTGTATTTTAAATCTTTCTATGCAAAATCCAACCTGATGTAACTGATGTGATTACTGCATTTACCTCTGATACAGCAGGTGCCATATAAACAGCATTAGCTACAATCTGAACCACCCTTGATATCAAATGTGATATAATGACATAGCTGTGCAAGAGAATTATGTATGTGTACAGTTGAAGTCAGAATTATTAGTCCCCCTGAATTATTAGCCCCTCTGTTTATTTTTTCCCCAATTTCTGCTTAACGGAGAGAAGATTTTTTCAACACATTTCTAAAGATAATAGTTTTAATAACTCATCTATAATAACTTATATATTTTTTCTTTGCCTTGATGACAGTAAATAATATTTGACTAGATATTCAAGACACTACTATACAGCTTTCAAGACACTACTATACAGCTTAAAGTGACATTTAAAGTGACATTTAAAGGGTTAACTAGGCAGGTTAGGTTAATTGGGCAAGCTATTGTATAATGATGGTTTGTTCTGTAGACTATCAAAAAATAAATAAATCTCAAAGAAAAAAGAAAAAATATGATCAGACATACTGTGAACATTTCCTTGCTCTGTTAAACATCATTTAGGAAATATTTTTAATAGAAATCAAAGGGGGCTAATAATTCTGATTTAACTGTGTTATCTAGGCTTGAAAACACGATGAATGGTTCTGAAAATGGCCACATTTAATCCCTTTACATTAACGCCATGTGCTGTTGCCCTTCCTACACAACCTCCAAACCAATCAAATCATGTAACGGTATGTGACTTTTGTAGGCGCTCCTTAATGATAAAGAGACACTGTTTCTCCGAGCAGCTTCTGCACACAAGATTTGAGGAGAAGTAAAAGTGGACACTTGGGGCCAGATTTAAAGGCTGCACAAGTGAAAGTCTTTTTGGCCTTAAAACAGTAATGCTATTATTTACTAAAACCTGCAGAGAAGAATAGCACTGTAGAGAAGGGGTGGACAAACTCAGTCCTGGAGGGCCGGTGTCCTGCATAGTTTAGCTCCAACTCTAATCAAAAACACCTGAACATGCCAATCAGTGTCTTCAAGATCACTAGAAATCTATAAACAGGTGTGTTTGATTAGAGTTGGAGCTAAACTGTGCTGGACACCGGCCCTCCAGGACAGAGTTTGCCCACCCCTGCTGTAGAGACATGGACATAGCCATTTTTGTGCCTGACTTTACTGAATATGCATTTGTAGGAGTTTCCTGGTCAGATGCAAAATTTATGGAAAGAGAGAATTTTAATTTATCATCAATAAATGAATTTAAATTAATTAATTAGTGCAACACCATTTACTAACGTTTGCGAACATCAAACTACGGGTATTTGCACCGTTATTAAAAGGCTACAAAAAAATTTTTTAATGTTGTGCTTGAAATGGCTGCAGATGCCGTTGCCAGGAGAAGGCACTGCAAAGAAAAAAGATTGCAGGGTATAAGGTAGAAGAATTTTTCCACACATATTTATTTGTAATGACAGAGGAACACATCGTCTGAACATATTGTTTGCCAAACTATGTTTTTTTTTTATTTGATTCAGAAATTAAAGATGACTTAGAACAAACAACTAGGGTGAGTCATGTAATACCAGTGCGATCTCAGTTCCTACTACCTCACATAAATGCAGTTTGATTTGGCTTACTGTTTGAGCTGTCCAGTTATTAAGTCTTTCATCTATGCATGCAAAAGGATTTTGTTGTTGTGTTGTGGTCACTAAAGCTATACTATGCTTTGGCTGCTTTCATTATTCATTTTTATGTAGTAATCTAATTTTGATATTACAAATATTAATTATTTTCTTACAGTTTTTTACAATGGCTATGACAGTTTTTTCAATACATTTAACAAGTTTGCTAAAACGCACCAACACACCTAAAACACACAATTGACAAAGCAGTTAATTTAATGTTCAAAATCACACATTGTAAACTAAACTTCTAAACTACATGTTCTCTTCCAACAGACACATTCAGTCAATCAGAAAACACTGACAATAAAAACACTATCATCAGTTAAAATTACAGAAACTGCATTAGTTTAGGGGGTTATCATGTTCATATGGGAGATGGGAGCTGTCATATATATATATATATATATATATATATATATATATATATATATATATATATATATATATATATATATATATATATATATACATACATGTATGTGTGTGTGTGTGTGTGTGTGTGTGTCTATATAATATATAAAACTTTTTATTGCGATATTTCACCAAATTACATGAATAGCTCTATTTTGAAATTATTTATACATTAATATTGAATAAAATAATTAAATGTACAATAAAGTTGTATAGTCTTCATTGTATACATAATAAAATTAAATAATTTTTGTTAAAGCTACAAAATGCAATAATTCATTGCGCCCAAATGCTTTAAACTCACTTAAAATGCCTACACAGTCACAAGCCTTAAAAACACACACAACTGATAAACATTTTCTTTATGAATAAACTGAAATAAAAGGTCGCTGGTTTGAGTCCCGGCTGGATCAGATGGCATTCCTGTGTGGAGTTTGCATGTTCTCTCTATTGCCGTGGGTTTCCTTCTGGTGCTCCGGTTTCCCCACAGTACAAAGGTATGTGCTTTAAGTGAATTAAATTAGCTAAATTGGTCGTAGTGTATAAGTGTGTGTGTGAGTGTGTACCAGTGCCACACCTCTCATCCTCCTCACCTGCCATCATGAGATGTATACTAATGATAAGATAAATGTTTGTCCACTAATCTGTACTATAAATTTCTGTATGATTCAAATTATTTCAATTCATTTTATAATCAAAATCGCTGTATTTCGCGTATCTCCTGTTGATAAGCAAGGTGAGGCTGCACCGAGCTGTGCCTCACGTCTTGCTCGGACTGACTGCAAAAATCTTGGACGTAACGTTAATATCTCAGCTCAAAAATCTCTCAAAGTTAGACTTTTAATCAAAATGTGAATAAATAATGGATGACCAATGTGGGAGCAAAAGGGCTTGCTTTAAAGGACGGGACAGAAGATAACTTGATCATTTCAAAGTAATTCAAGTCATTTCAAGATTAAATTTACAAGTAAAGGTAAGTGTGCAAATTCTGTGTGTGTGTGCGTGTGTGTTTGTGCGTGTGAGTGTGTGAGTGCGTGCATGCTTGTGTGTGTGTGTGTGTGTTTGTGAGTGAGAGAGAGAGAGAGAGAGAAAAGGAGCATCTGCCGTGATGCTGTGTCGCTTGTTATAACTGTCTGTGGCATCCACCTTGGTGTTTTTTGTAGGCATATTGAATCGCAACACATTTTAGAGTCTTCCTTGGTCCAATATGTATCTGCCATGAGTATGGAAAGAATGCTGATATGAAACACAATCGGTAGTTGGCAAATATATTGGGTGCATATGACCCTGAAAGAGTCGTGCCTCACCAGCCACAAACCTCACTGCACATCACTGGTGTGTTTGTATGTTTCCCAGTAATCGGTTGCTGCTGGAAAGGTATTCGCTGCGTAAAACATATGCCGGAAAAGTTCATTCTGCTGTGGCGACTGAAATGACTCTAAAATTGTGGTCAAATATAATCTTGACTCCACATTACCTGCGATTTGAATATTGTACATTGACACATTGTGATATTGATGTTAAAACAATAAATTGTGCAGCCCTACTTAACACACACACTTTTGTCCACCAAATGCTGTCAAGACCTGTCAGATGCTTGTTGAAAGATCTGTTGGAAGTGACACCTCTGATCAAAATGTGAGATTCAATCACTGCTCTGAATAACTATTGTACTGTAGCTTTATTCAGCATCAACGAATATTTTAATTATAAAGTGAAGAAAAAAATGTATAAAACTTTTAATTTATGTATTTATGCTATTTATTCATTCATTCATTTATTTATTTTTCTTTGGCATAATCCCTGATTTATCAGGGGTTTGGCAAAGCGCAATGAACCTCCAACTACTCTAGCTAATGTTTGACGTAGTGGATGCCCTTCGAGCCGCAACCCAGTACTAGGCTATTAATTCTATTGTTTTTTAGCCATATTACTATACTCAACTTTTTGTTTATGTATTTTCAAACTGCTAAAGGATTTGAGTGTCATTTGGGGATATTTATCAATGCACTGATGGGAGCCTAAAATTTGTGCAAGGTTTCATTCAATTCAAAATCTGTCTGAAAACATGAAAATTTTAATATTTAGTATTTTAATACGTAGGCAACCCCAGATTAATAAAGGGACTAAGCTGAAAAAGAAAATGAATGAATGAATGAATTTTATTATGTGCAGACCAGCACAAGTCAAGATAAAACTGCATGCAGAATCAGCCATTAAAAAGTGAAACATGTATTCAGGAAATTGTATGTCTACATATAAAGCTCATTAAACATTATTCATGAGTTCACACTTACAGATATTTGATTGAATAGAATATGCATATTTGACGTGCTGTCTGGGGAGCGAACTCTGAGCTCAGAAAGACACCCTAACTCATGTTATTCCCCTTATCAGGAGAGAGAGCGATAGGGTCAAAGCGCAGTGTCTAGCCCGACACTAGAATGTTCCCCCTTTATATTTAAGTAGGTTTAGTACAGGTAGTGTGGATTTGGGGTGGTGGAGGGATGCTGAAGTCAAGTGAAAATGGTATTTTGGTATGACGTGTTTGACTATTTATAGAGGTTTGGTCTTAAGTTGATTGGATAGTAGTATGATTGTCAATGATGAATTAGCCTTGTCAAAAAATGATTCTTCTGAAATTTGTTCATAAAACATCACATTAATTAATGTGAAAATTATCTATATTGCCCTGCTGTAGATTCATTCATTCATTCATTTTCCTTTGCCCTAGTCTCTATTTTAGAGGTTGCCACAGCAGAGTGAGCTGCCAACTAGTCCAGAATATTTTTATGTGTGTAGTGGATGCTCTTCCAGCTGCATCCCAGTAGTAGAAAATACCCATACACTCTCATAGTTTATTTATTTAATTCAATTCATTTATAGCACATGTTTTTATCCTATATTTTTGTACTGTAGTGGAAACTGGAGCACCCGAAGGAAACCCACGCCAAAACAGGGAGAACATGCAAACTCCACACAGAAATGCCAACTGGCCCAGCCAGGTCTCGAACCAGTGACTTTCTTGCTTTGAGGTGACAGTGCTAACCATTAAGTCACCGTGCTGCGCGCTATAGATTTTGTAAAAAACAAACAATAATATTGTGTCCAAGAACCAGCCGCAACAGTGACAAGTCACAAATGACATGTTGTTTCTGTTTTTGCGTTATCATTTTTCACACATCGCAGCGCGTTGCACAAAATATATGCTGTTTTGTGTTTAATGGTGACAGATAAATTGGCTGTCAACAGAAACCTGCCATGTCACATCTGATTAGATATTGAGAGCCTGAAAGTAAATAACAGATGAAGCTATGGTTAAATAGTTAAAATGGATATAAATAAAACAGTGTGAATGAGAGAGAGAGACTGTAATGCTTATCTCTAGCACTCCCACCTCACATGCTCTTTCTCCAAGAGGCATTTCACCACAAAGTAATAGGACTATTGATTGAATTCTCTAGTGTGTGTGTGAGTGTGTTTATGTGTGTGTGCAAGTAGCTCTGAAAAAGCCTTGGCTGCGAATAAAAGATAAAGAATGCATACATTTCTCAAAACAGAACGAAGAGCGAGTGTTTACCTCTGTCGCTGTCATACAGATAGGCAAACTTCTCCCACTTGTAATACTCCACCAGGCTGATGAGGGGCCCTTTGATATCAGGCCTCATCTGCAGGACAAACTGGTTGAGTCCATCTGCTGGAAAACTGGGTGTGATGAAGGACACGTGCAGCGTCTCGCAGAATGACGTGATTGTGTTCACCGACTTCTTATCGTAGAAGCCAAAGATAGCGTACACTCCTCTTGAAAACTGGGAGCAAACTGAAAAAAAAGAAACAGTAACAGAGATAAGTAATTTATTAATTATAATAACATATTAAAATTCTGGCGGATACCAGCAAATGGAATATTCAAAATCTCCCATTTTCTCTACAAATACACACACAATAGAATGACCAAAATGTGTACAGTTTGACTATTACAGCAGATATATTTATATATCTCGAGGTTGACATGGAAAATGAACTTTCAAGTGGGCTAAATGATTGGAGACATCCTGCAAACATTACCAGAGACAAGTCTGTTGTTATGTTGACATGCTAATTATACAGGTCAAAAAAGTGTTTTAAACAAAAGCAATAATTAGAAAATAGAAAACATCAATTCATATTTTATCCTGACCTTTAATCTGTGTTAATGGCGGTGGTAACCTACAGCAATAAATGTCAAAACTACATAACATCAGGGCTTGACATTAACTTTTTTGATCACCAGCCATTGTGACTAGCAGTTACAAGCTACTCAGCATTTTCACTATAACCACAATTTTGTTGATGGGAAAATATATTTTACATGCATAAATTTGACTTTGACGTGCTAAAATCACTTGATTTAGATTTTGTGCTATTTCCACATGCCTCCTCATTCATTTCACTTTTTTGTATGTGTTGTGTATGAGCTGCTCAATGTGCATGAGCAAATGGGTTGTGTTTTCATAGTGTTTCACTACAATTAGTTTTTATTTCACATAACTTGTCAGGGCTCAAAATAAAGGTTTTACCAAATTTAACTCTTTTACACGAAAAAATAAATAAATAATTATTTCTTAAATTTTAAATAACGTGTCAAAACAAATAAAATATAGCTGTATACATACATTATTCATATATCTAACTATGCACAGTAATCTGTCCTGGGTCTTAAATCACCTGTTATCTATACATAAATGGGGAGTTAATCTGATAATTAAATAATTTTAACAAAAAAGAACTGTAAGCAAAGGAAGCAGGTAAAAAACACACTGTGTTTGATGATAAAAGGATGATTACATGCATCTAGAGCACCTGGACTGTGAGTGCCCGAGCATCACTTTTTGTTCAGTCTATTTCAAAAAGAACTGATCATACCAGTTGCATCTCCAGGCACAGTTACGTAAGGAAACGGGAGCACGCGTGCTTTTTAAACAGTCGCGCGCATTACATCACTTGTGCATGCGAATGATTATCCTCTCATTCGGTATTCACCTGCTTTCTTTTGTTCGCATGACCACAATTATTTTTATCGTTCTGCTTCTTGATTCTAAGATTGCATTTGCATGCATATTGGGCCATCCTAATTGTCAAACCTTGCTTTTAAAAAACTACAATTTAAATAATATTTTCAACCAGTCAAATTGGCTATAGGGAGCGTCTGTCTAATCTGCCACCACTGAAATCTACCCGCATTTGGCAGGCTGGCGGGTGTTAATGTCAAGCCCTGGATAACATCCATATTATGGGCGGACTGTAAGGCTGGGCACCAGTGTGACCATAATGTTAGTATTCTATATAATTTTTTGCAGTAATTCCTAGTAATTGACCTTCAATGCAGAAGTGCACTCCTGTTTGCGATTGTTTTAGAACTTCCAATTCAGTTGGCTGTGCAATAAATAAAAAGTAATAATAAACGGCAGAAAACGTCAAACTACTTGCTCTTCAAACAAGTGTGTTCATGACACAGACAAAGCAGAATAATATCATAAAATATCAGTTTGCAACATTAAGCAGTGTACAGTATCAAGCTGTTTTTAACATCTAAAGATGACTGGAAGAGAATGAGACTGGAAGTCTCGCTCGTACGCTGAGAATAAGGTGAAAAGAACATATAGGACATATGACTTTAGTTTAAAATTGAGAGACACACTACACTTGTTTATTTACTTCATTATTTTTCTCTTTTTATTTGTCTCACAGGTCAAAACTATGAATGTGATTATTCATAAATTAATTAGACAAGAGTTTATTAAATGAGAAAGCCAATGCTCAAGAGTCAAGGTGTAACTTGACTGCTCACAATATACATGTGAAATAAACACATGGGATTCCCAGAAATTAGTACTGTAAATGGGTATTCATTCATTTTCCTTTGGCTTAGTCCCTTATTTGTCAGGAGGAGAATTGACCGCCAACTAATCTGGCATATGTTTTACGTAGCGGATGCCCTCCCAGGTGCAACCCAGTACTGGGAAACACCCATACACTCTAACTTTTACACTAAGGCCAATTTTGTTTATCCAGCTTACCTATACTGCATGTCTTTGGACTGTGGGGGAAACCAGAGCATTTGGAGGAAACTCCCTAAAACAGGGAGAACATGCAAACTCCACACAGAAATGCCAACTGGCCCAGCTGGGACTCGAATTAGCGACCTTCTTGCAGTGAGGCAACACTGCTAACCTGAAAATAGGTATTTTCAAGAAAAATGCAGTCCTGGAAGAATCATGCTCCTTGGTCATATGTGCAATTCTGTAAGCTGATTGGTTAAAATAGATAAATTAAACAAAAATAAAAAATGCTGCCATATTTATGAATGCGGAGGTGGCTTGACAGTTGCAAGCGATGTTGTTTATTCAATTTGAAATGTGAAATAGAGGTAAGCATCAACTAGCTAAATTGCAGGTCTGATAGCTACAGACTATGATGCCTACAATAAACAATAATAATAAATAATAGTTGGAACAGACTTAAACACATATGGTGTATAAAAGCGTGTTGAAAGTGGGGGCGCATCGCTTCCTTCACTATTTTTAATGCGATTTGCGCTCATGCTCCCATGTTTGTCTGTTGTTGTTGTTGTAAACGACCATCAACCATTTTCTCACAGGAGTACAAACTAAAAAACATTGCTGCAGGTCTGATACAAGTTTTATTTTTGGAGAAAATTAATGTTCTGTGTTAATTTGAGGTAATTAGTCTAGCAAAATGTGTATATTCCATAGAAAGTATGAAGCTGATTATTCAGTTCTTTTCACGTGACTCATGGTGCACTTGAGCCATTCTGAAAAGTGGAGATATTTTCAACTAGGTGCTTGTGCAATACGTTTTGTGCTGTGTGCTAATCACCCCCAACATGCGGCCACAAGTTATGTGCCTCCGCTGGAAATAATGAACTTGTGTGCGCAAAAGATGCCAAATGTGAATGGCCCTTAAAACTACGTTTACATGGACATCAGCAATTAAATTATTTGCCTTTATCTGAGTAAGACATATGAAGACAATATGAAGGTGTTTACTTGAGTTGCTTTTTGAATGTTTCCTTCATGATCCCATTTTGCATGTTATAGCACAGAGTTTGATTGACATCATTGCGTCACCACGCTATCCACATTTCCTAAAGAGTTTCATGTAATTTTGGGTGTTTCATTTTTAATTTGTTGACTTTAATTCCAGTTCGACACTTTCAAACTTATTCAGGAACATTTCATGCATGCCCCCGTGACAAACGAGATATTGGATGTGAGTATGAACTGCTGGAAGAGTGTTGTTTTAATGGAATTTGATACCGCATGCCGTATGGGATAAAAACTCAGCATTTCGTGATTCAGGTATCTGTGGTCCTTCACTGACTGGGTAGGTGCAGAGAATAGTGTCAAACAGCCGTGTGTGTATTGACTTTCCTGTCACAAAATGTGGCGAAAGTCCTTCATGGCGGTAATAGTTTAATTGCGGTGTTTACATGTCTGTACTGCACTTCAATAACAGCACTAAAATCAGCATACTGCACATGTCTTAATCTAGTTTCTGCTTAGTTCATTTATGACTCGGATTAAGGTAATCAAAAATCACTGTTTAAATGGTAGACTCTTACAGTTTTTTACAATTGCTATGACACTTTTATCAATACATTTAACAAGTTTCCTAAACTCTTAACACAGTTAACACAACATCCGTCTTCGTGGGCTATACAATTAACACATTTCTTGTTGTTTTGACACAAAATGCATCCAGTTAACACAAATTTAAAATGCTTTAACTTCTTTTACACACAAACACAACCAAGACCAAAACAATGTAATTTTACAGTCAAATTTACAAATGCTTTAACACAGTATGTCAGAACAGATAACACCATGTTCTAAACAGAAAGTATATAGGATAAAGTCAAAGTAAACAGCTGTTCTAATTGTGAACTGAATTTAAATTGAAACATAAGTTTATTCCCTGTATTTTATTCAATTGCCAATGAGAAACAGCATATTGCGGTTATATAAATAAATAAATAAATGTATATATATATATATATATATATATATATATATATATATATATATATATATATATATATATTTTTTTTTTTTTTTTTTTTTTAATTTATATATTTATATAACAGCAATATGAGTCTCTCATATATATATATATATATATATATATATATATATATATATATATATATATATATGTATATATATATATATATATATATATATATATATATATATATATATATATATATATATATATATATATATATATATATATATATATATATATATATATATATATATATATATATATGACAGCTGGAAAAAGCACACTAGCCCATCTAGAAAGCCCATCTAGAAAGCACACTCATGTCTTGTTTTGGTTTTTCCAATCACATGATCATATGTTCTAATAGTTGACTCTTGAGGTTTTTGAAAGGAACAGTGAGCGCATCAAAGAACTCTGTCACCAATACGTCCATGTAAGATTATGCATTACAGTCATTACTGTACTATACACAGTGTGTTTTGCAGTAAACTACTCTTTAAACCTGGAGTTCATTGGTACATACAGTACATATACAGTACAGCATTTGCATACACTGTGTCTAATTACTTTCAGAGAGTCATGAAGTTAGAGGCCAATCAAGTACCACATGAAATTTTCAATGTTGACAAGGCTGGGGATGTCGCCGTAGGAAAACATAATAGGCCAAAGGGCCACAGTTACCGTGCCGGGCCACAGAAGATATCAAGTATAATGTGGATGAGAACATGTGACAAAAGACTGGGAAGTATAGAAGATTACTTTGTTATTTTATTATAATTGTGGTGCTTTTCCTGTTTGCAGTGATGTCCTTCTGCAAAAAAAGTCTGTACTGCAGAAATTCTGTGTCTGTATTTTTTTTACATAAACTGTAAATTTTATAAAGCAATTTTTTTTCTTCGTTTTGTATAGAATTTTTGCCGTAAACGAAAGAAAATGCATGCATTTACTTAACCCAACGAAACAAAACTGTAACGAGACTTCAAATATAAGGGCAGAGCTGACACATAAACTAATGGAGTTTCTGTAATGTCAGCTGATGATAGTGTTTTTATTGTCAGTTTGTTCTGATTGACTTAATGTTTCTGTTGGAAGAGAACATGTGTTTGTGTTTTGAACAATAATTTCATTTTGAAACATGATTGCAGTGTTTTGTTAGACGTGGTGTAGTGTGTTCGTTTATTATTGTATTTTGAAAAGTAGTTTAGAGGTTTAGTTTATAATGTGTGATTTTGAGCATAAAATTAACTGTTTTGCCAATTGTGTGTTTTAGGTGTGTTGCTGCGTTAAGAGTTTAGCAAACTTGTTAAATGTATTGAAAAAAGTGTCATAGCCATTGTAAAAAACTGTAATTAGAGTATTGTCTTAATCATATTAAAATCGGATTACTGGTGCCAATGTAAACATACTTAGTCACATCAATATAATACTTTTAATACTATGTTTAATTATCTGGAAATTGATTACACAAACTTTATACGAAACTTTTACAATCAAAATGTTTTGCCCAATCTGCCATAATACAAAACTTCAGATGCTCAACAGTCAGTGGTTATTATTATGCGCCATGCATTTTCAATAGAACAATGTCTATTCTGATCTAGACTACAGAAAGGTCAAGCACATCACTTTTGTGAGCACATGCAGAATGAGACTTGACTAACCATAGACTTACCATGAAAGGCGTTATCTTAATGGCAGTATATGTCACTTGCCAATATATGCCTCCATGTCAGATACGTTTTGTTCACATTTCTCACACCCATGCCGCTTGCCTTGCTGTTCCCTGAACCATGACAGATGTTTGTTTTTGCATCTGTCACTCATGAAAATCTGGACGGACTCTCTGAACATTGAGACTGTAATCTCAATGTCTGGTTTTCCAAAAATGTGGTTTCCCATGCGGAAATGTGGACTCCTCTGAGATCAGCACACATCGCCATTGTGTTCTTGGTGATCTTTATTTGCAAACACTGAGATGCTAATTTTATACCCAACCATGAACCCCAGGTAAATCACCAATTCACCTTCTTATTGTGGACTGCTTCAAAACTGTCTCATTTCGATCCTATGACCTTTTCGCTTTTAATTAGCTTCTATCCTAACTTTTGGGAAGTGTGTTGCTGCCATTAAAACCAAACTTTGTTTATATTTCAAGAATACAATTTATTTGCTCATTGAAAACACTGGAAATCTTTTCTTTGTACTTTTGTCAATTAAATAAAAGTTAAAGAAAATCAGAAAAGTGCAAATTATTGAATAATATTGCATAAAAAAATTTTTTTTTTGGACTTTGTCTTGTTTCATTAAACACATAAACTGTCTCAAAGTCAGATGAAGATCATACAGCATATCCAGGGCTGTAGATCTTTACAATAGTTTTCTTGTGTTGTCTGTTTTTTTAACATGGTCAACATTTGTTTCCACCTGTTCCTTGTTAGTTTACTGATTTAGTTCTGTGTATAAACTCTTTATTTAGTTTAGTTTTAGTTCACTGTAATTTTTTGTCATTATCAAACCTTGCACTGTTCAAATGTAACATAACCCTTTTGTTATGTAAGGAATGAAAACATGTAAAAATGCATCAAATAATTATTTTTTACATTTTCTTTTGCATGAATCTGTTAATCAACCTTAGTCCTGGTCAGAACTACTAAATGTTTTTAAAATTAAAGGATTTTAACTCTTTAATTGCTAAGTTCACAAATGATGTCACTGATTTGTCGAAAAAAAAAACACACACAAAATGACCTATTTTTGACATAAAAGGTAATGTGGACTGGATTTTAAAAAAAAAACCTTTTATCATGGTCTTGGACATTTGCATGATTAGTAACAACATTGGCTTTGACGCATCCTTAGATTTTCATTTTTCTCTCCCTAATTTACTGTTGGTGGTGTTTTTTGCCCCATTGACTTCCATTATAACCTTTTTTTTATTAACCCTATCTAAAAAGTTAGATAATAAGATGATCAACAGTAAAATGACTATTTTTTACCTCTTCCCAACAGGGAAAACTACCAACAATCAAAAATGCATGATTATATGCTGTCATGGTTTTGTAATCAAAAAATGGGGTTATAATGGAAGTCAAAGGGGTAAAAACAGCCACCCACAGTAAATTAGGGAGAAAAAAATGGAAATTGACCAAAAACAATGCATCAAAGACAATGTTGTTTCACATGTCCAAGACATGTGTGATAAAAGGTTAAAAAACAATCCAGTCTACAATTACTTTTTATATTGAAAATAAGAAATTTTGTGTTTTTATCCTCCACAAAATCAGTTACATCATTTATGAACTTGGCAATTAAAGAGTTAAAATCCTGTAATGTGCTTAGCAATTTAGTTGTTTTAATCAGGACTGGGCGAAGCAGTGGCGCAGTAGGTAGTGCTGTCGCCTCACAGCAAAAAAGGTCTCTGGGTCGCTGGTTTGAGCCTCGGCTCAGTTGGCATTTCCCTGCATTCGCGTGGGTTTCCTCCGGGTGCTCCGGTTTCCCCCACAGTCCAAAGACATGCGATAGAGGTGAATTGGGTAGGCTAAATTGTCCGTAGTGTATGAGTGTGTGTGTGTGTGTGTGAATGTGTGTGTGGATGTTTCCCAGAGATGGGTTGCGGCTGGAAGGGCATCCACTGCGTAAAAACTTGCCGGAAAAGTTGGCAGTTCATTCCGCTGTGGCGACCCCGGATTAATAAAGGGACTAAGCCGACAAGAAAATGAATGAATGATCAGGACTGAGGTTGATTAAAAGATTTATGCTAATTTAATTTAGTGAATGTTTTCATCCCTAACATAACAAAAGGGTAGTAAATTTGCCCAGAGTGTAGCGTTGAGCTTTTTTTTAATTCTAAGCATTTTCTCAAAATATGTGTCAAAATAAGATTTGTCACCAATCATCATTTTGCCAGCTAAAGCACAGAAAAAGTTTTTTAAAAAGTTCAAGACTCAAAATTACCCCAGAGTGGATAAAAACATCCCAACAGTACATAAGAGTTAAGTGCGATTGTGTGTTTTTTTTTACCAGAAAGTTTCCTGTGTATTTCTGTTTGTGGATTCAAGAATATTGAGATATAATTCCAGAGTCTTTTGTGTTGCTAGTGTTACATCCGCATTACTTGCCAACTAGAGCTTAAAAGAAATTTTTGGCGTAAAAGAAAAATCAATAACTTTGGCCCATATTATATATCCTTTTGCACAGCCAAAATACCTGTGTAACATAAGACTGGGTTTGTGGTCCAGCGTCAAATATGTATCCGAGAGCAAGAGCCTGACTGTCCTTGTGTGACAGTCTTAGTAGCCAAATGAGTGCGAGCACACTTTTGTTCTCTTGTTGTTTTCACTGACAGCCCAAATTTAGCCTTGTTTTAGCCAAGGCAACTACGTTTAGACGTCTATTAGACATCTATTAGACATTTTTTAAAAACAAAAAATGCTAGCTGAGCTAAAGCTTGACTTCGTAAAATTAAATTTCAAATCAAATCAGAAAAATCACAATTAGATATATTTCACAAATCCCATCCTGTTATCCTGGTTATGGCAACCAACATTCATTCATTCATTAGTAGGGCCAGACGGAATCTGCTGACATTTTTTCCTATTTCTGTAAAAGATTTAGTAAAAAATCTGCAGGTTTATGCAGAATAATTTTGGGAGTATCATAACTAAATGCAAATCCAATTAGATCCACTTTATTTGGTAAACAAAGCAAATCTTCTATATAATATATCTGCTAAAAGGCAGAAAATATTACTTTACAAACTGTATTTTGAATCAATTATATTAACATTTTCATAGTAGTCAATAATATGGTTTAAATTAATTTAAAAAGTGAATAAATATAAATTTGCATACATTTATACAAGTAAATAAACAGAATCAATGATGGGGTAAAAATCTGGGCCTATTCATTAGTCTCTATTTCAGAGGTCGCCACAGCCGAATGAACCGCCAACTCTCCGGCATACGTTTTACTCTGCGGATGCCCTTGAAGCCCCAACCCATTACTGGGAAACATACATACACACTCATTTGCACACACACATACACTACGGCCTATTTAGTTCATTCAATTTACTCGTAGCGCATGTCTTTAGACTGTGGGGGAAACTGGAGCACCTAAAGGAAACCCATGCGACCACTGGGAGATCATGCAAACTCAACAATAGAGATGCGCGGATTAGCTGAAATGTCACCCGAATCCACGGCTTCATGCTAATTAACACAAATGTCAGTTTAATAAATCTAGTTCTTTATTTTAAGCATGATGATAGGCCAGCGTGGATTATTCGTTATTACAGTTTTTCTAGTTTGCTTTGACCTGGTTAAAGAAACTAGGTTCCTCTTCATTTTCATTATCACTATCCCAGCAGAGCAGAGGACCGGTCTTGCAAATGTGTAAACCCTTTCTCATTGGGTTGACACATTTTCCCCACCATTTTTCCAAACAGTTAACACAGATGTCATTCAAGCAGTCCAAACTCCATTGTTTTAGTTTGGTAACCAAACAGAATCAGAGCAGAGATGGAGCAGAGAATCCATCTATTCCTAACTATTAAAAACTACCAACATCAGTATGAAATCACTGAAGCACTGGTTTGACACTCCTTCACACAAATCTTCAATTAGCCATCATTCTGCAAACCTTATAAAAACGATGGAAGGTCTGTGTTGTTCTGTGCCAGCATTGATGAAAGAGGTCAATATGGCTATGTCCTATACTCCCAATAGATTTGACTGTATATTAGTTTACATGTGTTTTCTCTAATATTTACAGTATTTTATTACTTTTGTCTGTTTTTTTTTATATACAGTATTTCAGTTTTCAGCAACAGTTTGAAAAATGTCATGAATTCAATATATATTCAATCAAAGCACATCTTATTCTTGATCCAATTCTTTGCAAAAAGGCGAATTTGACATCCCAAATAGAGACAACAAATGTCATTGGCTATAAGCTACAATGGCAAGCAATGGTGGTGCATTTTGAGTTCTGTATTTTGTATTTTGTTGTCCATTGTGTAATGATTAATTGAAAGAGCTCATATACTTGTTTGCAAGTTGTGTAGTTTGAAGGTAAAACTAGCTTTTGTTGCATATGTTAAATGTTTTGACATGATATGTGCCTTTTGCAAGCAAAATTTGTCATTTTGACCATGAGTGCCGCTGTTTAGGCCTGTGTGTTAACTGTTTTGAAAATGTGGAGCTTCAGTTGACAACTGCATCCAAGCAATCGAGAAAAACTGTAACAGCAGATTTATTGAGCTAATATGTGCATCTCTGATAGTAAAATAATAATTGTAAACCGATTGAAATGAACATTTTTTTAGAAAAAAACATACATCGATTTACAGCCGTTGCATATTACATACCCAGCACTTGATTCATCCTTGTTAACCACTTCGCTAAAACGCTCCAGCACGGCACTTTTCTTTCCTTCCTTTTGTTTTTGTCTCCCTTTTTAGGTTTCTCTCGGATCTGTTTCGCCTCCATTTCTGCTTTAACAAATGGGCCTCCACCATGGGCATATTTCTTTTTTTAAATTAGCGTGCAAATTTGGGCTTTCACACAATTTGAAAAAAGATGATTTTCAAAATCGCAAAAGCTGCAATTATTTCGATGAGGAAGGCAAGCGCAAATAATTAATTAATCCAACTACCGTTACTTAAAAAGCAGACAACTGTTACAGCAGAACCCACAAGCCCCTATTTCACTGCTATAGAGATAAAAAAAAAAACTGTGAACTCCATCTCTGCTCTGCTTCTCTCTATGTGTGTGTGTGTGGACCTTTGACCTGCTTGCGTGTGGTAACGTTTAGTCTCCTCTCTCGGCTGTTACAGCGACACTTGTTTATACACACACACACACACACACACATACACACACCAGCGTGTTACTCCACAGCGTGAGTTTTCTCCATCGTGTCTATCGCGGATCAGCTGTGATAATATTAGTGTGATAATACAAGGCAATCTCACAGCAATTCTTAACTTTTTGATTTAGTGGCTAATTTGTATGAATTTGTACGATCTAATTTGTACAATTTAGTACGATTTGCTCATCACCCAATGACGGTTGGGGTTAGGGGTGGGGTTGGGTGCCACGCCTCCTCTTTAAAATCTTACATTTTGTTCGACTAAACTGACAAAACATAAAATACTTATGTTTCCACGTAAGATCAACCTGGATAATATTAGTTGCAGATCAGCTATGATAAAATGATGCATTATAGATCACGGCTGTTTATTTGTATCCGCGTCACTAATTAGTGAATAACACCAGAACTGTGCTGACCATTAGAACCAATCGCAGCCCTTTCTGTTGAGTGTGGGAACACAATGACCAATCACAGGTGTTTAAGAACTCGTTCGACAACACTCAAAAAACAAGCAGGATAATTTTTTCATTTATTTCCTTACTATGTATGTACTTTAGTTTTGTTTGACACTGTAACCACGGGGGATGACACACCAACAACTGAGGTAAGATCCAATATGCAGGTTTATTCAGCGTCAAGCAAGCAATGGTCAAATCAGGTGTAAACAGGTATATGCGGGCAAATCCAGAGTCGTAATCAATATACAGGCGATAGGTCCAAAGGCAGGCAGCTAAACAGGAGAACAAGGTAAACAAGACTGGGACTCCATCCCAGCAAGACTCCGTCTAAACACGGAGAAACAAGACAGGGAGAAACGCGTTGTAGTTTCACTGATAGCAAATAAGACTCTGCAAACTGAGAGGGTGAATGTGTGGCTTATGTAGGGTGTGTAATCAGTCTCTGATAGTCTTTAGGTGTTGCAAGTGTAATCAGTCTAGATGAGTGAGCATGTGTGAGTGTGACTGGAGAGCATGTATGAATATGTAGTCCAGGAGAAGGCGGAAGTGTGGTCCATGGTTTGTTGTGTGAGAACCAGCGATCTAACTGAATAGGATCGCTGGTGATCATGACAGACACATTCAAAGAGTGTTTTTTTTTAACAGGTGATATTACATGTACAGTTTATTTATCTGACTGCAGTATTAAAGAACAAATCTGTATTACAAAAAAATTCTAAATATAAATATATTCAAAAATGATACATTTTAATACAGCAATTCTTGTGGTGTTAACTAAAATCTAAAATTGTGTATGGAAAGCATTGTCAATGCACCTTAAATGTCATGAAATCAATATGAAAATGTAACAATCTAAATATAAAGGTTTTATAATTCTATAAGATTTTATATATAATTTATTTAATTGAATTTAAAATACTATAGTTATTTTCTTAATTTGTCATGACAATTAACTTTATTGAAAAAAGGGTTTTAAATGCACAGTAGCATAGTGCAACATACATCGTGATTATGCTTGGTCATTCTTTGGTGCTGTCATAACCACCACATCAAACCTGTTGCTCTTTTATGTTATTTAACAGTTATTAAACAGTGTTGTGCAAGTTACTTCCAAACTGTAATAAATTACAGATTACTTGTTACTGTTATTTAAAAGTAATCCCTTACTTTACAATATTACTCTCTCAGAATTGTAATATGTTACATGACTCTTATATTACTTTTTAATTACTTTCGCCAAAATAACTACAGAATTAGAATGTAACATTCTAAAATGACAAATGTACCGCAGAGCTTTTTACATCCAGTAGAAAGCGATATGATGTAGCAGAATGACTGTGACCTATCCAGACTACTATATATAGTATATAATTGGCAATGTTAAGGCTCAGGACAATTCAAGAAAGGATGACAGCCAGAATAACAAATTATCCAAGTCTTTTAAAAGTATGGTAGAGGTAAAGTAATTATCTGGCAATATCTGTGAATAGCTTGGGTACATTCATATTAGACACAAAAAGCCGATATGTAAACTCCAATGCAATGACAAGATGCAGATTTTGTTTCTTTTCTTATTGTTTCCATTATTTTATTTACTTTAAATTCAAATGGTTCACAACACAAAACTGTCATGCACAAAGTAAGCATGATGAACATAGCATTCTCAGTACAAAGGGCAATTAGAGGACCAACCCCTCAACCTCAGTCATTTTAGGCCATAAAAATGATCATATAGGCTAAACATTGTCTAACTGCTCAGAAAGAAAACAGATCAAACAGATATTCATATGCCTCTAAAAAGACTAATTTAATCCACTGAAGGAAAGAAACTTAATTTCTGCTGCTTTGGCTTATCACTTATCATCTTTATATTTTAATATACAAACCATATCAACATTGTTGGGATAACCAGTTTAACAGGAGGATATCTGGAGAGCAAAAGCACGAAAGGAAGAGGAAACACAAGGCACAAATTGTGTCTGCATCATCTGACGGAGCGAGAGCAGATAAATCGCATATGAGCAGCTAGTGTTTTGAGTGCGCTTGCAAGGTTTTGCGCACGAGCAGTGTATATTGACAGCTCACAAGCAGTTTTGTCCATGAACAGAGGAAACCGGCAGAGATTCGCTTGCTTGTATTACATGAATGCGCTCTCGACGGATGCCCTTGAAGCCCCAACCCATCACTGGGAAACATACATACACACTCATTCTCACACACACATACACTACAGCCTATTTAGTTTATTTAATTTACCCGTAGCGCATGTCTTTGGACTGTGGGGGAAACTGGAGCACCTGAATGCGCTCTCGACTTTAAAATATGCACATACGTCAATCTCGCGAATATACTGTCTTCTGCCATTTTCATCTATTTGCTTCTTTTCCGCTGCTGCGAACCAGGCTGAGCCAATAGCCTCGGACCTCGAGCTCAGGGGCGAAAATCATTCCGCATTCAAAGTAAAAAGTTCCAATAGCCAGAGGGAGATTAATAACAACATAAGCGTATATTTACTAACCACGAACAGGAAATAGAACTTATTTGCAGTATTTTTTATTTGTTAATGTCTTGCAAGCGAAAAGTTTGTTGTGACACAGGCATTACTGAACATGTACTGAATAATATATTACTGAAAATGTGTTAGTAATGCCTTACACTACTGCGTAACAGGAAAAAGTAATAAGTTACTGTAATACATTACTTTTGTAATGCATTACTCCCAACACTGTTTATCAAATTATAGTAAATCAAAATTTTGATCAGATTGCAATTGCATTTTTTTTTCCATACCAGCCCTTGCACAGCCTTATTGTAATTAAATCATTGAGTGGATGAAAAGAAAGTAACATAATTGTGCAGCTCTAAGAATGAATAAATAAATAAAAAACATTTCACATATAACTTCATAATATTAAGAATTCATAACATGCATACCAGCACTTTTTAGAGTAATAAAACCCCTGTACCATGGATTGTCTAAGCGTGAGACAAAAACAGCAAATCTATTTATTTTTAGGTGAACTATTTCTTCTACACAAATGCAAATTTTTAGAATATTGAAAAGGGTAAGCTCCTTGTCACTGGTGTGAGGTTTGTATTCTCATTGTTAAGAAACGGGGGCTGAAGAGCAGAATCAGTGCCTGAAGCTGCACTGGATGACAGAGAGTATTGAGTTTAATCTGATCTGAGAATGTGTGACCGAGCATTGGAGAGAAAGAAATGGATTAGACACTGATAACGCCCACTTCTAAGCCAGCCTGGCTTTTTAAGCACAATAAATCTATGCAAACATGATATAGACACTAACTCAAAGCACTGCCTACCTAATGTATTTAGTCTTTAGTTGATACACAGTGTCTCTTACCTTGATAGAAGCTACTAAATGATATACACTCCGACCAATGAGACAGAAATCAATTGAAGAATTAAGTGTGTTTACTTTGTTCTTTGAAGGTTCGGTTTTGGGTGGACTAAAGCAATAAATCATCTTTTGGAAATGTCATGTTAACTGTATGTAGTCCATAAGAAAAAGCACTTAGACTAATAGACTAATAATGCTATTGTAGTTAACTAAAGGCTTATACAGCATGTTATGCAGACAAAAATTGCATATGTATTTCATTTATAGGTCACACTTTACAATAAGGTTCATCAGTTAATGTTAATTAATGCATTTACTAACATGAAAAAACAATGAACAATACATTTACTGCTGTATTTGTTCATTTTAGTAAATGTTAGTTAATGAAAATACAGTAGTTCATTGTTAGTTCATGTTAACTCATGGCGCATTAGCTAATGTTAACAAGCATGGACTTGGATGTTAATAATGCAATAGTAAATGTTCAATTATGATTAATATATGCTGTACATGTGTTGTTCATGATTAGTTCATGTTAGTAAATGCATTAACTAATGAACCTTATTGTAAAGTGTTACCACTTTATAAAATTATTATTTTATTGAATTTAGAATAGCATACTTCATTTTAATCTTGCTCTTATTTTGCATGATTGCTACCATGACAGGTCTGCTTACTGCAAAAGCATAGTAAGTCGGGAAGAACCAAAAAGGGAAATTCTTTGCCGAAACCAAATATTCTGTATGCACTTGACTAAAACCTAAAAGAGTAAAAGCTTTGTAATAATTTTTTATTATTTTATAAAATAATATATTATTCTAATGTTACTCAATAAGTAAAAAAGCACAAAAAACATCTTATTGAATTAGTCAAATATTTTATTGAGTTGGTATTATCAATGTTGGCATTACAGAACAGTAGCACAAGCAGCAGGAACAAGAGTTTATACTACGTAGAAATATCTTGTCAGCGTGTTATTTGAGCGGGAACATTATTTTCCTTTTCCAGTGAGCATGTGTGGTTTATGCATGATAACAGTATTACATGAGCAAAAAACCCACAGAGGAAAATTAGGATATATTGAACTTTGACCACCATCAAATGGGCTGTTGCATGGCGCAGTGAAATGAGTGGCTATCATAGTGCAGTGCATTCCGTTTCCAGCGTGAAAGCCTCTACACTTTTTGTTGTGGCTACAGCTGGAGGGTGAGTGAAACTAGTGCGCTGAACTCTAATCTGCAGTGGAGCGAAGCATAAACTTTTTTAAAACTCTTTTGGCCATTTTTTATCTTTATGGTAAAAAATTCTAAAGTAAAGTTTAGCAGTAAAGATATACATACGGTTATTGCTTTATAAGCGATGTCTTACATTCAATTGGAAAAGATTTAATACATGATACAAGGCTCGAAATGCGAGTTCCTAGACCAGAGATGCCCAAAGTTGGGCTTGTGTGCCAAAGTTGACCCATTGTAACCTTTGATTTGGCCCAAGTTTTGGAGAGGGTTGGGACGAATGCCTTTAACACAGAGATTGTCGTTTAAAATTTGACGTAACTTTTTTTTTAGTTTTACTGCTTAGAAACAAAAAAAGCTAACTGAAATAAAAAGTTTCAATCAAATGTTGAAAATGAATCTGATGTTTAAATATGTAAATACTGTAACTTTATGAATAGTAAAAAATTCTGTTAAAAATTAGATTTTATTATATTTTATTGTAATAAGTTCATTGTTATATTTAAAAAAAACATATAATAGTTAATATAAAGCAATTTTCTTTAGTCATTTCTAAAGATTATTGAATAAACTAGGAAACTGGGGGGTATTAAGGAAACTGTTGTTGTATTAAGATGCATATCTTTTGTATATATTCCTTCTGTTAGATGTTCCCAAGCCTATCATGTTAAATGATAACATATGGACTGAACAAATATGGTACACTCTGGTGCAATTTGGTGCATCCCTAATTCTAAACCTCAGTAGATCCAAATTATTTTGCGGCTGATCTTAATTTTACAGCCTGTTTCCCAAAAATATTATAACTTAAGTAACACTTGAAATAAGTCTATTCCCATACATCTATTATTGGGGAAAATGTTCAGGATATGACTCAATGTATTGATATATTTCAGTACATAGAATAAGTTCTCGAATAATCATGTTTTGTCTGCTTTGTTAAATGCACTCGGAACTGCAATGAGCATCCATAATCTTGCATATACAAAATGTCCTCAATAGACAGAATACTTCGCTATCAGGAAAACAGCCCAGGTTCCTAATTGGATTTTATTGTTAACAGTGCCTCTCAGTAAATAAATCCTGTGTCAAAGTACAGAGATCACAGAGATACAGAGAAAATTGCCGGTTACTTTCAAAATATTTAAATATTTATTGTGTCAAGTTGCTTGTCCATGCAAAATCCTGCAGTATACTGTTTAATTATAACAGCACAACTTGCACAAGTACTAAATAATGGAGAAAGATCTAATAGTGCATCTAATAGACAAAATCAACCTGGGACATTAAAACCTGAACTTTCCTAAGCATAGTAATCTTGTTAAGGAAAAATGTTCATAAATCTGTTTCTGAGACCTAACATAGTTTTACCCAGCAGTAAGGTCAAATGGGATTGTGGCCAAGGTGTCAAAAATGAACAACAATGTCCCACAAATTCACAAAATGTATTTTTTTTTTTTTTTTTTTAGTTTTTTACATCAGTGACTAAATTCTCTCATCATAAACAAAAAAGTGCTGAAATCATTTAAGTATAAAAGAATGATGTAGTTTGATATACTAAATTCTGATTTTTCTTCTGATAAAAAATATCATGGATGAAAGCCAGAATAGGACTTACAGTTGAAGACAAAATAATTAGGCCTCCTATGAATTTTTTTTCCCAAGTGCTGTTTAACAGAAATGTAATTTTCACCAATTTTGGTGAGCCTGTGCAAATTAAAATCTGTTTCCTGCTCTTATCCCACAGGAGTGGCACCTGGTTTGGTCTTCTGCTGCTGTAGGCCATCCACCTTAAGGTTGGACGTGTTGTGCATTCAGAGATGCTACTCTGCATATCTCGGTTGTAATGAGTGGTTATTTGAGTTACTGTTGCCTTTCTATTAGCTCAATGCAGTCTGGCCATTCTCTTCTGACCTCTGGCATTAACAAGGCATTTGTGCCCACAGAACTGCTGATCACTGGATATTTCCTCTTTTTCTGAGCATTCTCTGCAAATCCTAGAGATGATTGTGCATGAAAATCCCAGTAGATCAGCAGTTTCTCAAATACTTAGACCAGCCCGTCTGGCACTAACAGCCATGTCACGTCCAAAGTCATTTAAATCACCTTTCTTTCCCATTCTGATGCTCGGTTTGAGCTGGAGAAGATCGTCTTGGTTAGGTCTACATCATACCTGTCAACCCCCTCGTTTTTCCCTGGATTCTCTCGTATTTTACTGTTCTATTCCGCTATCATCCTGTAAAGGTATTTTCTCGTATTTCTCCCATATTTTCAGTCTTTCTCTGAACAGCCGAGCCTCCCTATGCGCAACCCATACCACCGAACCACCAGGGGTCGCCCCTTGCTCTAAAACGCGAGTCTTCTGTGCTTTGTTTAGAAATGAAAACACTTATAAATAAATATTAAAAACGGCGCGATTCCATTTCCTTTTGATTACAGGTGCGATTGCCTATCCTATACAATCCTCAAAACAGTCATATAATGGTGCATGACTGTCAGCTGACGTGCTCCATAGTGATAAACAGATGCTGTTTACCAAACGGATTCTGTACACGCGATTGAAGCGGAGAGAAAGTCTGGCTTTTGGGTGCGTGTTTGCACAGACATTCAAATATAATTAATAGTTATAACATATAAGGATGTCAATTTTGTTTTTTGTTTTTTCCCAAACACAACTAATTTCGTCTTAAATAAGCAAAAAAAATTAGGAAAGCAGTCGAATGCTTTCATTATTAAGTCTGCATTTTTAAAGTGACACCTCTTATTCAATGTAATAAAAAAAATCTTAATAAATGAGAGATTCATTCGTTGCTCTTTAATCAGAATGTGTAAGTTATACAGTGGCGATACGGCTAATGAGATTGATAGCTTGATTCTATTTCATTATAATAGCTATTAATTTTAATAAGCTGAAGTTAGCTAATGTATTTGCTGCTAATGTATATTTTTATTTTTTATTTTGGTAATAATATTAATAATAAAACATATTACTGACCATTTAACTGTTTATTTACAATGAAACAGCTCCAAGTGTACATATTTAGTAATTTCAGGAATTTTTAAAGAAGGGGGAGGGGTGAATGGGGGGTGGGGGTGGGGTTGGAATACCTTATTATGGTGGGCATATCCCTTATTTTCACATCTTAATGTTGAAAGGTATGGTCTACATGCCTAAATACATTGAGTTGCAGCCATGTGATTGGCTAATTAGAAATGTGCGTTAACAAGCATCTGGACAGGTGTATAAAGTGGCAGATGAGTGTATATTAAATATGTTTTATAAGAAAACACTAGTTCATTTCAACAAGTATCTATAGTTTAATTTAATTAAGTGAAAATGGAAGAATTGTGAATACATGTACAGTAATGTACAATTTCACATTAATCAATCATCTAAAATTAGAATGAGTCTTTGAATGTGTCATGTCGAATGATGATATCACGCAGAATGCAGTGTAAGGCAAAATATATGATGTGTGTGTACAGTATATCCAGTTTTTATGTTCTACTTTGCAAATGTACTTCCATGTGTACATATACAATAATGTGCCCATTAAACCATGAAGCAGATTCAACTTGTGTTCGCACAGAGTGATCCGCACACAGACTGCATGAAGTCAGAAAGCTAAATATGAGCGTTTGATCAGCAGTCACACGGAACAGTAGAGAGAGTCTGAGCTGGCACTGCCGCACATCAGGGCTTATGGGATACAACTGTGTGTGAATGGGGCCGCACACATGCATGCACTGGGGATTCATTTGTGTGTCAATTGCTCTGGCTGTCTAAACGTGCTGTCAGTACAGTAGGGAATTTCAGTATGGTAATTTGCATGCCATATTCATACAGGGAATCGTGACTGGGAAACAATGTTCTTCTGGCATATTCTTGCTGTAGTGAGGATACCGTAGGATGAGTAATAATTGCAGATATTTTTAACAAATGCATTAGTTATACTCTATAACGATTGTTCTTAATATGTTCTTCATTGACTAAAACAAATCCTCCAGAAGAACTGTTTATAATGAAATGTTACTTAATGTTTGAATTTAAATAATAAAAAAATAAAATACAAAACCACTGGCTGCTAATGGTACATTGAGGTCTTGTAAAGTGAAACCCATTCTGTGCGAAGAATTGAACACTTTTTATTCACAGCCTTAGACAAAAACTCTTGAGCTGTTCAAGATTATCTTAAGCATGATCTTCCTAGACTCACTCAAGCTGATATTGCTAGCGAACAATGATGAGGGAAGGTGTGTGTGTGTGTGTTGTATTATTCATAAAAAGGGTTGTTGTGTTTATCCTGTATGCTGCTGCCAATATAAAATGTTATAAACAAACAACGTCAGCTTGTGTAATTTTGTGACCTCTATAAAAGTTGCATGAGTACAAATATTTTAACATGTTTTTTGGCTGAATTGTGCATTTTTTTTCTATTGTCCATTTTAGGTGAGCCTGTGTGAATTGTAGCCTCAGTTTCCTGTTCTTAGCTGACAGGAGTGGCACCCTTTGTGGTCTTCTGTTGCTGTAGCCTATCAGCCTCAAGGTTCGACGTGTTGTGCATTCAGAAATGCTCTTCTGCATACCACCGTTGTAACAAGTGGTTATTTGAGTTTACTGTTGCCATTCTATCAGCTCAAACCAGTCTGGCCATTCTCCTCTTACCTCTGGCATCAACATGGCATTTGCACCCACAGTACTGCCACTCACAGGATATTTCCTCTTTTTCTGAGCATTCTCTGTAAATCCTAGAGATGTTTGTGCGAGAAAATCTCAGTAGATCAGCAGTTTCTGAAATACTCAAACCAGCCCGTCTGGTACCAACAACCATGTCACGTTTAAAGTCTCTTAAATCAACTTTCAACTTCATGTTGATTAGAAATTTGTGTTAATGAGCAGTTGGACGGGTGGACCTTATAAAGTGGCCGATGAGTGTCATACAAATTTAAATGTGGTTTTCCCTCCACATGTATTTTTCTCAGAGTTCTGGTTGCCATTGACTTACATTTTATGAATCATCACAGTCCACAGTTTCACCTAAAAAAATAACATCTATTTATAATGGCTACATGGCGATGCAGTGGCGCAGTAGGTAGCGCTGTCGCCTCTCAGCAAGAATGTTGCTGATTTGAGCCCCGGCTGGCATTTCTGTGTGGAGTTTGCATGTTCCCCCTGCCTTTGCGTGGGTTTCTTCCGGGTGCTCCGTTTTCCCCCAAAGACGTGCAGTACAGGTAAATTGGGTAAGCGAAAACTGTCCATAGGGTATTTGTGTGAATGAGAGTGTATGGGTGTTTTACAGTGATAGGTTGCAGCTGGAAGGGCATCCGCTGCGTAAAACATGTGCTGGATATGTTGGTTCATTCCGCTGTGGCGACCCCAGATTAATAAAAAGACTACGTCGAAAAGAAAATGACTGAATGAATATAACAGATACTTAAAGGGAAAGTTCACCCCAAAATGAAAATTATTTCACTATTTATTCTCACCTCAAGTTGTTGCAAACCATTGAGTTCCTTTTTTTTCTGTTGAACACAATCAAAGTTATTTTGAAGAAAGCTGAAATTTGTAACTGTCAACTTCCATAGTAGAAAAAAAAAATGAAAATCAATGGTTACTAGTTTAAAGCTTTCCAAACAGGTTTGGAACAAATAAAGGGAAAGTAAATGATAATAAAATATCAGTTTTTGGTGAACTAGCCCTTTAATTTTGATTTTAAAAAATGCTTTATTTAGCTTCAAAATGGGTTCTGCCTTAGCTAAGAATCAGAATCTGATAAAACTAAAGTGTCTATTGCATTAGTTCTAATATACATCAATAACATTTTGGTTGTCATTTTATGGATCTTGAGAATAATGAGATGAGGGTCATCTGATTGGATCTGTCAGCTGTTATTGGCATAAACATTAAAGTCAATTGACAAGACGGTGTATCAGTCAATCAGTGCTAATCAGAAATCATGGCTGTTTCTGCATTTGACCTTGAAGGAGGGAGAGATGCATCTACATTAGCATTTGGTCCTGGGCATTAACATATTACTCCTACCACTGTCATTTACAATTTGAATATGCAGATGTTTCTGACACTTTTTGACAGAAAATACGCTTTGCTAGAGCTTTAAAGTCTGTCTTTTAAGCTCAGACTGAATATTTAATGAACATTCACACATATATGCACACTTCAGTGTAGGGGTGATATAAATGGGAATTAGTCATACCATACTTCCATTGACTGAATAATACATCACAAAGTTTGAGATTCAGATTTTATCTTAGAGATTCCATGAAAAGATCTCAAAAGGGAAAGTGACATCACTTAATTTATTTATTTAATTTATTTTTGTTTGCACCTATGTTGTCTTCAACTGCACCCGAGTAAATCACAATCGAACATTCCAATCAGGCGTTCATTAAAACAATAAAAACCAAACAGAATGAAACATCTGAAATCCAGCTCATAAATTTATTTTAAAATGCCTTAATGCTGTTGTCTGTATACTTATTTGTTGTTAATTTTGAGGATTTTATGCAAAATGTTTATCTCCTTTATGCAACCAGTTTAACAGCTTTAGGTTTATGAGATACCTTCATATTAGACAAATTTATGTTCATAACCCCCCTGAGCACTTCAACTGCTCAGGTAATATCTCTGGTTTAACTTTTTTAGAAGAGACCAAAGTTAGCATTTAACATTAACTGAACAAAGCTCTCTACACATGACGTGCGATGTCATGCTCATTGAGCGGTATGTGTTTGAATGAATCAAGGACAAAAGCAGACATTCATAATCTGGAATCTCCAAATTTTCACCAAGTCATTTAATGTCTTAAAATGATATTTCACATCAACATGAAAAATGTCTGTTATAATATAAGATAAAACACAAAATTCTAACATTTGCTGGTAAAAACCTCTAGATTTTTTGGGAAATGTTAGTAATATGTGCCACTAGTGCCTCACCATAAGCCCATGCTAACAACTTTGATCAGGCAGTATTTTTATTTAGATATTATATTTATTAGATTTATTATATTATATTTTATTTAGCCCCAAAAAATTAAACCTGACTCTCCCCGAGCCTGTGCACCTTTTGTCTGAGCCCGGTCTGACACGTAAGCTGCGTCCAAAACGGCACACTATGCATTTATGCACTATGTACTTATACACTTACACAGCAGCATGGTATATGAATGTAGTGTTGTCCCAAATGGAACACTAATGTTTTTTTAGTAAGCGGAAATTCAAACCACTTCCCTGATGATGTTTGACAGTTGCCAAATTAGTGAAATAAATGACCAAAGTACCAAATAATACCTGCCATGAGTATAACTGCATCCACAATCGGGAGGCGCTATAATCACTCTCGTAGGAGAATTTTGATTTCACAATCCTAAGTAAATAAAGTAATCCAACATGGGCGCCCGATGGTTTTTTAACAGACAAATGCACTTAATAAAATGTAAACATGTCCTTCCTGGCCTCTTTTATTTTAAACAAAAATTATTTTGTCTTAAATAAGCACAAACAGTACGAAAGTAATCTAATGCTTTCATTATAGGTTTGTGTATAGCTCTCCATGCAACTAGGCTAATTAAGTAATGACACAAAAACACAAATGCTTGGTAATGGCACGGTCAGAAGATAGTGTCAGGAGATATCGGCTTGGGCCGAGAATCTGAACTGTAGTCCTTATTCTCTTAACGAGAAATTTTCCATTCTCTTCAAGAGTGAGTTGTGGTTGCATCATGGCAGATTTGCTATTTAAATGGACTTTGTAAGTGCAAAAACAGAACCTTGTGTGGGAGGTCAAATCACATGAGCAGACTATCTATGGAATAACCCGATTCCACCAATGTATGAAGACATTAATAATCTTTTATCTTTTAATATCTTACAATTTCATGTTTAAAGATTTTTTGCGTGCTGTGGCGCATACCTATGTGTGTAATAAGCAACATGTATTGTCATTTATAAGGGATTTATAAAGCATAAATAGTCCTTACTTTAGATTAGGTCACAAAACAGCATGAAGTTGAGTTAATAAAGCATTTATTAACATGCATAGTAACCATTAAACTCCAACTACTCCTAAATACAAAGGGTTTGTAAATAATGCAATACTTAATTTAGTAATGAAAAATAAATCATTAACTAAGAATAAAAGTACAATTATTATGCGAATTATAAATGTGGTAAAAAAAAGTCAAGAATAGAGCATTTGTAGCTGCAGTTATAAACTGCTTAGTAACCTTTATATAGAGTCAATGCTTAACAGATAAAGAATTCACTATTTGCTAATGCTTAATAAATGGTTCATAGTGTGTAGTTATTATAAAGTGTTACCCATAAACCTATTGAATTTACATCATGAAATATTAGATTTAGATTGAAAAATATTAGCTGCTGCTTTATTTTTATATTATTTTATTGCACCATACCGATGCTCATTTGGCAGTGCGATCTTGTTATGACACTATTGATAAAAACTTGAGTAAATGTATCAATCAATTTGTTCAAATAAAACAATACAACACTGTTGCTATATATGTGGCTTGACTATGCAACTATTTCTGTTGGCAAAGAAAAATAGACAAATGAATTGGCAACACTGTGTTTAAAATCTCAGTTACACAGTATTACCTAAATTGTTTGGTAAATTACCAGCACTCCTTTCTTTTGCTGGCATCTAGGTAAGAAAAATGGTTTCTTTCCATATTGATATACATATGGTAGTGCCTGTTCTTATTAAATCCAGTCCGATAAATACCAATTATATTTTGGAACTTGATGAAAGACAACTTAAACCTGATTATTCATAATAAATGAGCTCTGTTGTAAAACATGCACCTGAATTATATATTAATGCGGCAAGTTGTGACATCGCTCACCAGCCATGAACAACTATCTGCTCATGTCGCAACCTTTAATAAGTTCACCTCTTAATAACAAGTGACATCGTTGACCCCGCTACTTTCACATCTTCTCACTTTTGACTGATTGATGGCCTCATTCATCTTCTGACAACACACAATCATCTTTAACCTTCAAAAGCATGCTTCCTCCATAATAATCAGGTTATCCTTGCAGGCACAAGCACATTAATGACTTTAAAACAGCCCTTTTCTCTGCAGAGCAGCAGATCATCGCGTCACATTCTTCATTCAAATGTCGACTGCCTTCTCAAGATTAACCAACACCTTTAAATGAAGTCCTGCTTTCTTGACCTCCCTCTCTCTTTCTTCCACTCTCTCCCTTTCTTACTGTTCCTCAAGGTGATTGCAGATTGTTGGGATTGAAGGACTGTCAGTAAAGGAGAGAAAATGCTCAGTCACTCGTTTTTCATCCTGTCTTCAGCACTAAATCCTCCACACCCCCATTCTGGACCCGCTGATGTGAATATCTTTAATATAGCCCACTCACACACGGACAACACACCACACGCAATGCCTTTAACATGCTGGTGGTTGTGCATGTGAGAGAGACAGCCTCAGATAGCAGAAGCGACAGAGAGATCACATTATAAATGCTGATCACGTTATACATATGCCAGCAGAATTTGTCATTGCTTTTTATCTACCACATACACATATAGACACACACTCCCCCTCACACACAAACACATTAGGTTTCTGTGAATTGTGGGGACTTTAGACTTCTATTGTTTTTAATCTGACCAAATGATATTCTATATCCCTGAACCAAACCTAAGCCCAAACCACCCCCACACAGAAATCCTGTTTGCATTTTTACACTTTCTAATTAATGTCAATACATTTTTTTTTTCCTTGTGGGGACCAAAGACACATCTCAGTTTTCCCTCCACAATTTAGCACACACACATTATGCATGCATGCAGCGCCTTAGCTGTATATTTGGGAACCCCAAGCAGAAAGATTTTAGAGCCCTCACTTGCTCTAAATCAGTGGTGTCCAAACTTGGCCCTGAAGGGCCGGTGTCCTGCAAAGTTTAGTTCCAACCACAATCAGACACACCTGGGCTAGCTAATCAAGCTCTTATTAGGCTTTCTAGAGACATCCATGCAGGTGTAACAAGGCAAGTTGGAGCTAAAATTTGCAGGACACCAGCCCTCCAGGACTGAGTATGGACACCTCTGCTCAAAATAGTGGAGTATGCCATTGCAAACAGGCCCACAATGCATCCTTTTAATGCTTATCAAACACAATTTCAAAATTATTTAAAATTTCATTCAAGTAGACAATGTTTATTAATCTTTAAGTGTCTATTTTCAATAAATATGCGACTAGTTTATGTCTTTAACATCATCATTAGCACTCAAAATTGATCTTGCGCTTATCTCCTCTTATCGTCATTTTTCCCCTCAGTTTTTCTGATGAAAATAGCATTAGATTCGTTTAATTTTTTGTGTTCAATTTCCAAGATAAATCAGGTATATAGGGCGACATGTTGGCACAGTGGTTAGTACTGTTGTCTTACAGCAAGGTTGCTGGTTCAAGTCCCGGCTGGTTTATTTTGCATGTTCTTCCTGTGTTGGTGTGGGTTTTCCTCCGGGTTCTCCGGTTTCCCCCACAGTCCAAAGACATGCGCTATAGGTGAATTGAATAAACTAAATTGGCTTTAGTGTACTGTATAATTGTGAATGTGTATGGGTATTTCCCAGTATTGGGTTGCAGCTGGAAGGGCATTTGCAGTGTAAAACGTGTGCTGGATAAGTTGGCGGTTCATTCTGCCGTGGTGACCCCGGATGAATAAAGGGACTAAACCGAAGGAAAATTAATGAATGAATATTCTTTAGGAAAAGGTGGCATGGTGGTTCAAAGATTAGCACAGTCCAAAGACATGTGGTATGTGAATCGGATGAACTAAATTGGCCGTAGTGTATGAGTTTGTGTGAATGAGAGTGTATGGGTGTTTACCAGCATAGTGCTGGGTTGCGGCTGGAAGGGCATACGCTGTGAAAAATATATGCCGGAGTAGTTGGTGGTTCATTCTGTGGAGGCGACCCCTGATATAACAGGGACTAAGCTGAAGGAAAATGAATGAATGAATTCTGAAATGAAAATTTGTTTTACTGCTACTTTTGATCGAAGTAAGTGGTCTTTATAAATAGAAATATAATTTTCTCTAAAAAAGCCAATCACCAATTTGCCAAATACATTTCAAGAAATATTGTTTTGAGTTGAACCTGTTGAGAAGATGAAAAAATGTTTGAATTTAAAAGAAACTACTTAGTAATTTGTGAGGGGCATGAATTAAACTTCACTATTTGCCAGTAGTTGCCTAGGGTCATATGATTTCTGTGTTGCAGAAGATAGATGGAATTATGGAATTCAATCTTAAAAACAGAATTAATGTGTCAAGTGTCACAAAATTGTGCAAGTTTAATTGAATAAATCATAGGGAGCGCTGTACACCTTATCAAATCACAATTGTTCCCTGATTGAGTTTATTAATTTACTATCACGCATACCAAAGCGTGACAATGATTTTTCCAGCATCTGTTGTCTTACCATATGACAGCATATAAACACATGAACTTTATCTTCACTTCACCACACTTACACACAGACTTGCAGTGTTGAAAAAATACACAATGAAACAAACTGTCAAAATAGAAGTAATTATCAAAAATATATTATACATACAAAAAAAGAATTTATTTTGTAATACTGAAGTACTTCTCACATTAATAAGATCACAAACTAAAATACTTTTAAGCAATAATTACACTTTGATCTTCCATTGTTTTAATTTGAAATAAAATAAGGTTTAAGAAAATGTGCCTATAAATGTTCTTTTTGTCAATCCACAGGTTTTTGTTGACAGTGCTTTAGCAATTTCTTAGCTTGTGAACAAACTGAATAAGTGACTAGCAATGCACCTTTACAATTTGCAGTGTTATAAAAATGTGTTTGCCAGCTGCATCTGTGCTTCATTCTTGAAATGTATAGTTATGTATAGTCAGAAGTAATGCACACTTACTACCTTTATATTATACAATGACCAGGGGAGCAGTCAGAAAGTGCAGTCATTCAAGCATTCTGTTGCAATATTTTCCTCTTCTCTTTTTTACTTTCAGAAGTTCATTAGGAATATTAGTTCAGTAGGTGCACGTTAATTCTGACCAACGGAAAAGCAATTTATGACACATGTCTGCAATTTAGTTAATTCTAACTGGTTTGGACTGGATCAATCAAAGTAACTAAAATGGCAGAAAAATCTACAATCATTTGTTGCCCTTGGTCTGAACCAAAAGAACCGAACCACAGGTGTGAAAACACCTTTAAATTGACAATGAAAATTTTTACATGTAATCAGGTCAAGCCATAAGAACATTCTATCTGCCATCTGTTTTTATTCTCATGTTTAGTTGTTTATAATATATAATGGATATTATGTTTGCAATTTTAATACAAAAATAAATGCATATTTTCCGTCAATCATCCTTGTCAACCCATTTTTCAGTCTCAGGGTTTGAAAACCATTAACCCATAATATACAGTGCAACTGGCTATGGCAGCTGGTGAAATCCAAAGATCTGAAGTTAAGTCTTTTTATTTTTTACCAGGAATTTCCTATTGAGATATGCATCTCTTCTACCAGGGGTCCTGGATAAAACGGCAGCACAAAAAAATTTCACACATAATATATCACATAATAAAATTTATGCAAGACATTCACATGATTCCTCCAGGTACAACTTTTCTTTTTAAAAGTTTTTAAAAATATTTAGAGGTGTAATTGTTTGTAACATGATACCACCCAAAAGAGGAAAACGCTGTTTTACCAATGTCCGTACGTACTGTAGGAACATTGTTTGACTTTGGATCTTGTTAACTAACCACTCCAGGGTTCGATTAAAGGCATAACAAGACCACCTCTTTAAGCAGGTCTCCGTACACTTGTTTGGTCCACTTCTGCTGCGCTTCTAGTGTGACTGCCCAAATGAAGTGTGCCAAAAGGGAAAACGAACTCTAGTGTTATTCAACTAAACTAAAAAGAACTAAACACTTGAAAATTACTAAGTTAACTCTAAAATTGTTGAAGAATTGAAGTAAAATTAGTTCAGGTTTCAATCAACTGGTCGTGTTTTTGAATAATGTTTAATTTAATGATTAAAATAGACCAGAAGAATTTAAGAAAAACAAAACATATTTCATAGGGATAAGTTAGCATTAAAAATAAAATGATCCTAGAACGCTTTAATTAACCAATAAAAGTCAAGAAATTCATGTTGTGTAGTGTGATGTGTGCATCACAGTGGAGAGTTGTTGATGTGGGGCGATCGCATCTCATATCCGGCGGCAAGCTGGAGGCAAACTACGCCTAGTCTTAACATTAATGCGTTATTCAATCTGACTATTGAAGAAAAGCCGCTGTGTTCCAGGAACACAAACTCTAACATCATCAATGAATATATGTAAGCAAATAGGACCAACCAAAAACAAACATTCCATTGAAAATGGCTGACTAGAGAGTGCTGCATACCAAAGAAAAAAATAACTGCTCTCAAACAACAGCAACAACAATGCAGAAACCACTCTAGGGCACATATATGTCAATAGACTTAGATGGGTCTCAGATGAGTCACTTCAGCCCCCTCAAGGATACAAACGAGCGATAACAGAGTGTATGCTACACCAGAAATGTGTTATGCTATGGCAGACCATGAACTGCCTAAACAGTTGGCTTTTCTGGCAGCTCATTTCACATCATTCTAAGATAATCCTGCTCAAAACCAATGTATATTATCTGCATGTTAGTAAAAGTGTTTGTGCTGAAACTAACAGGAGAGGAAATCTCTTGTGTGCATTAAACATACAACATTATGCAAATTTAAGCCTGTTTTCATGTAGTAAGACAAAATAATATAGGCCAACTCATCTGAATACAGTTTCCACATTTGCAGGCCCAAAAGAGTAAACACAGTCCCAATTCTACAGAAAAATGCCCGATTTCCAAATGAAATATGTGGTTAAAGCCAGAAATATTAGACCCCTGTAACTTTTTCCCCCCAATTTCTGTTTAATGGAAAGAAGAACATATTTCTAAACATGATAGCTTTAATAACTAATTTCTAATAACTTATTCTTTAATCTTTGCCATGATGACAGTACATCATATTTTACAAGATAATTTTCAAGATACTAGTATTTAGCTTAAAGTGCAGTTTAAAGGCTTAATTAGGTTAATTAGGCAAGTTAGGATAATTAGGCAAGTCATTGTATAACGATGGTTTGTTCTGCAGACAATCGAAAACAAATATCGCTTAAGGGGGCTAATAAAATTGACCTTAAAATTAGTTTTTTAAATGTAAAACTACCTTTATTCTAATCAAAATAAAACAAATAAGACTTTTTCCAGAAGAAAATTATTATATTATAGAAAACATTTTGAAAAATTCCTTTGTCTGTTAAATGTTATTTGTGAAATACTTAAAAAAATTCACAAGACGACTAATAATAATGACTTCAACTGTACGTTTCTGTGCATGATGTGAGTATGTGTGGGACGGGTTTATGGGGGTGTGGAGGCCATTCACATGAATCACAGACTTGTCGCAGTGAAGCTCAAATCAAGCAAAATCAGTTTTCGAAATGAGACGAAATGAAGGCCCTATGTACATCTACTATTGAGGACTTTTAAAGAGCAGCAAAATATAATGTTAGCGCTGATATTGTGTAAGGTCCAGCCAGTTAGTCCAACCACGTTGTCTACTGGTGGATGAAGGTTCACTGCCTGTTTGACCTTTTTTAGTGCACAATGTTGGTTTACTTTAAATTTAACTCATATCTGATTCCAATTTTAGTATGAGGTGGTTTAGAATATTAATATATTTATCCTTGTTTTATCTGACTCAAATTATAAAACATTGATAAGATTATTTTGTTTCTTTTAATATTACTTTAGATTATGATTGAATATTCGCTTAGATTCGTTGTTGTATATTATTCTCGTTCATTCGGATTCCTATAATATCTTGTACCGGCCGAGTATACAATCTCCTAAACACAAGCATGTCAGTCCTGGTCACTAAACAGAGGTGACTAACCACTATTCTAAAAAGGCAAAACCTTACTTACTCAGATTAGAATTTTTTTTGTGTGGTCCCCATAGATCTACTATCTACTAAATCAAAAGTTTAGAGATAAAGGTCTATTTCCTTAGATAGCCTTTTACAGTCTAAGTATACGTGAATTAATGTCAATGTGTTAGTCGGAGCTCTAAGAACATCTTATAGCATGCCACGCTGCTCCGTCTATCGTGTTTTAGTCTATTACTAACCTGTACAGGGGCTTGTGGTGTTAAGGACCTAACGTAATCTACTAGAGATAATAACACAAAATCTGTTTGAATAATTCAAAACATAACAATTTATTAGTCAGGTAAATGTGTATTATGCCAATTCATTCAGTCAATTCACAAAAAATCAATACAAGACATCCATTTTCAAAGATAAATTCAAGATCAAAATCGCCCAAACATGTTGAAACTTTTCCTTAAGTAGTCAAACTAAGGTTGTGTGTGTTTCCTATAGCAAAAGGCATTTGCATTTAGTGACATGATAAATCTGAAGAGTTTCTGCCGATAGGAAACAAATAGTCATTTGAATAAAGGTCCCCTAAGTAAAGGTGCACCCTTAGCAGTGCATCAAAATATACCTGAAGTTATATATTTATTGTTTATATATTTATTGATTATGTCTATTTCTGAGGGTATGACACCATTGTACCAGTCGCACCGAGACATTTCAAATGATATCAAACATGATAGATAAAGTCACTTGGATTGATGTAGAACCTTCATACTTTGAAATGACCATTCTGTGTGAGTATGAAGAGCACTTTAATTCTGAGCTTCTTTAATTGCTTCAAATGTAAATGAAGGAGAGGAGCTGGCTTTCCTGCATTCCCACCTGGTGAGGTGCCATGCCTATTGTCTCTGTGTTTCCAGTATCAAAGTATTTGTGGAATCTCAAATCTTAGAATCGTAAGGTATGAATCTGCAATAGTCACACTCAGGGCCGGCACGTCCATAGAGGCGACCTAGGCCGGCAGAATAGAGAGTGCGGCGTCCACGACACTGCCCTCAGTTATATCCGCGTCTAGTGCGGTAGAATAGATCAAGAACAACAAAATGGATTGCATCTTTAGTCTCATTTCTATAAAATTGTTTGTGACCAATTCATGTAAAAAGGTTCAATTTAAATATGTATTAACTAATGTTATGACATAATTACTAACCCTCTCAGAAATAAAGGTTTGCGAGCTGTCACTAGGATGGTACCTTTTGTACTTAAAGGATCCATGTTGGTACCTCAAAAGTATATATTAGTACCTAAAAATTTTAAGAGGAACACTTTTGTACTTTTTAGGTACTAATATGTTCCATTGAGGTATGAATATGGACCTTAGGTACAAACTTGTACCTTTCCAAAAGGTACCACCCCAGTGAAAGATCGCATACCTTTATTTCTAAGAGTTTGGTGTGGTTTATACAGTATATCAAATTATGCCTAAATATTTAAACATTTTTCCAGTTCAGTCTGTTGCATCCATAAAAACAAAATGAAAGCATTTATATAAAACACAGAAAAAATTGTGAAGGGAGATATATTTCATTTCTGTGAAAAAGTGTAGTTTGTTTTACAAGCATGTTGAATTTAAATATGTCTATTAAATTACTAGTTTTGTCATAAACTTAATTCATGACACAAATTAATTATGTCAGCCTGAATTCTAACATTCCAACATAACTGTTCTAAACAATAACAATTCCCTTGTTCAGTCTGTTGCAGTCATGTTTTAGGTCCAAAAGCAAAAATGCATTATATAAACTCCTGAAATATTCAAGAAGTTTCATTTTAAAAATTTCATTTAGAAAGTAAAGTAACTTTTCACCCCATGAGAGCCTCATCAGTTTTCTGATCATTACAAATCGAACATGTTGGAAAGAGACTGTTTTCATTCAGTTTATCCGTGAGCTGTTTTTCAAAACCGATTTGGATCTAAAACAGTGAACGAATCATTCAGTCCGGTTCGTGAATGAACCGCAGCTTGATTTTGAGAGAACCAACCTATTAACAAACCTTGCTATATATGCGACGCAAAACCAACAATTTCAAAGAATCTGAACCCTTAAAACTGACACTAACTCACACGCACTAATAATTAATGTCATTTCTGAATAGCACAGCGTTTCATCGTTCAGTCTTCATGCCACAGATGTAAGATGCGTGGGGGAGGGACGCGCGCGAGCTCCATTTTTACGCCCTCGTGCCTCGTTTGTCAGAAACCTTTAAATAATATACACCGCCAAATAAAAAGCAGAAATTCGACGGTCAAAGATCCAGCCACAAAGCACACAAAAATACTGTCGAGGGAGGCAGCCTGCTTTTTCATTTGCCACCGAATTGTGCAGATGCTGGTAAAACGGGGCCATCTCCTCTCCTCCTCCGTTACTGTGGAAACCATCATCATGCTGCTCCCGCGAATGCCAATTATCACATCCCCCAAAAACTGCTTTATATAACGACCATCTCCCCAACACGCAGTTTACACACATACACAGAATGTGCCACAGTGAAGACTAGAGAAGAAAAGTGCTTGAACGATAAACCGATTGTTTGCTAACATCCAGCCTCAGGTTCCTTCAAGGGTTGCGTAGATGCATTTTACACCATCGTTAATAATAGAACACACACATATATATTAACACAGGCGATCGCTATCCACTGTTAACTCGAATATGGTATAACACACGGAACCTGCCATAAAAGCTCCTGTAATATTTAACATGGCATAATCTGAGAGTGAATGAATAATATAGGGCAGGGGAGGGGGCTGCTTTATGATCACACCTGTGCATGGGTAGGCTAATTCATAACAGCATCCAGGATAGAATAGAAGGGGAATATATGAGAAAAGTGCAAGTTAACTTACAGCAATTGGTTATGGCGAAGCTGTTTGCCACCTCCAGGTTATCAATGTGCGGAGTGAGGCGGAATTCTGCCGTGCCGAACTGGACCATTCCGATCCGAAACGCGCTGTACTCTTGATCTGCTCCTCTAGGGAACAGGCCACCTGAGAAAATAACGCATTAAATATCATATTTAATTAAATCGTAAAACAAATCACGACTTAAATAGCAGAAATGCACCAACTGTAACGTTTTATCACAGCAATCTCGTATGGTATTGCCTGCAATTCAACATGACGTTTGGCATGTCATTTCAGTCAGCAGATATATCAAGAGATTTGGTAATTATCAAAGACAGCTGGAGAGCGTTTACCGATTTGGACGCTTGGAGATCCGCCGAGCGCCAGTCCCCATAACGCGGGTAAAAGGAGACCCGACAAAATCATCGTCTTCTGCTTATCCACGCGACCACATCCACCAAACGCGCACTGTTCACAAAACAGCGGGCATCATACAGGGTGGACACATGTTAAAACTGACCACAGCTGAAACGCAACGGCTCTCGGTGCTGGTGAGGGAAAGAGCGGGCGCGATGATGCGGGAGTCTTTCCCTCCTCCTTTGCGGCTCCGTCCCTGAGAATCGTTTCAACTCAGCGGACACGGTAAGAATACTGATGAAGACGAAAAGAGCCGAGCGCAGCCGAAGCTGCTCTTATTTCTGAACGCGGGTAGAGAGGCGCGCTCTCGCGCTGGGATTTTGGCTCAGCTGCTTGGCGAAATAGAATTGCGATTCGAGGAACCAATTCATTACTGTAACATATGTCGTTAGGTTATGAATTTATTGAATTAGTAAAAGCCTAATGTGTGCCTACTATAGGTGACAGATGTTTCTCTGCTATCCAATAAGCTTGGTCTCCCCCATTTTTTGAAACATAATGAACTTAACCACCTTCACTCCAAATAATCAATAACTGACATACCAGTAGGCCTATTACTCTGCTATCTGTTGAGAATTAGCTCATTTTTAGGCATGGTGGGTAGATGAAACTGCGACCCATGTATAAAATTGACAGTAGTTTAACATGGTAGCATAATGTTTTTAAAATATTATGCTGCTGGTTACATTAAATGATCATTAGCCTCATGATTCTCATTAGCCAACATTACCTTTTAACTGAACTTAATTCACAACCCTTTTTTTAAACAGCCAAGTCACTTCTGAGAATTCTTATTTTCATCAATAGTTAGCAGAATATCTGTCTTCTGGAGAACGTACATTAATTACATCTAGCCCATCTCAAACTCAGTTCCTGGAGGGCCGCAGCTCTGCACAGTTTTGCTCCAACTATAATTAAATACAGCTGATCATATTAATCAAGGTGTTCAAGACTACTAGACTATTAAGCAGGTGTGATTTGGAGGTGGTTGGAGCTAAACTGTGCAGAGTTGTGGTCCTCCAGGAGTTTGAGATCATTGATCTAGCCTAGGGGTGGGAAAACGTAATCCTGGAGGGCCGGTGTCCAGCACAGTTTAGCTCCAGCTCTAATCACACATACCTGCTTATAGGTTTCTATAGTGATCTTAAAGACACTGATTAGCATGTTCAGGTGCGTTTGATTTGTGTTGCAGCTGAACTATGCAGGACACCGGCCCTCCAGGACCAAGTTTGCCCAACCCTGATCTAGCCTATGTGTTATTGATATTGTTTACAAATTGTAAAGCAAAAAAATGAAAAGCAGAAATTGAAATATGCATCACACTTAACACATTTTACTGTTGGATGGACAATAAAACATTTAGCAGAATTAGCTTTTCTATTTGTTTATGTTTCCACTAAATATTATTTCATTTCAATAATTATTGTCAGACCCCAGACTTTTATCTTGAGCTTGAGTTGAATCTGAGCCTAAATGTTCTCTGTGAGCCTTTTTGAAAATAAAGCACACATTCTAAAAATGATGTATTTTTATACATTAATTAAATAAAATAACTAATTAATTAATTAACCACAGAAAGGCAGAGCAAGCATAAAGATCTTTTATGGATGAAACGTACACTATAAAAAAATCTTTAATTTTACGGTTTATTTCCGGCAGCTGGGGTAAAAATAATGGCTGTTAAATTACAGAAATTTGCTGTAAAATAACGGACATTAAATTACAGAAATTTCCTTAAATTTAAAATGAACCGCAAAATTACAGATTTTTTTTACAGTGTACAATATATATTTGAATTTTTTAAAATTGTCCTTAGACAAGAATGAGAGAGTGTTCAATAGTTTTAGGACAACTTAAAAAAAAGTTTTTGATAGACTCCAAATGTTGATTTTAGTTCTATTTAAAAATATTTACAAAAAACTTTTGAGAGCTTAATAGCGTCAGGGTGGCGCAGTGGGTAAATTGGCTAGGCTAAATTGTGCGTACTGTATGTGTGTGAATGGGAGTGTATGGGTGTTTCCCAGTGATGATGGGTTGCAGCTGGAAGTGCATCCGCAGCGTAAAACATATGCTGGATAAGTTGGTGGTTCATTCCGCTGTGGTGACCTCAGATTAATAAAGGGACAAAGCCAAAAAGAAAATGTAAGAATGAATGAATGAATGCGTGCTTAATGAAGAAGGCGAAGGCTTTACAGTGCGTGTTTTATACTCTTAACTCACAACACACAAGGTTTGGTCTTGAAAGTCTATTATCTGCATGGGTTTTAAAGCATTAGTTTAAACAACTGATATGCATTTTTTCTGAGTATGCATTCAGAAAAGCAGCTGTCATATGGTGCATGTCATGTGAGTATTCAGCTAAAGGTCCCTTTAGCATCTTGTTGTGTGTCCACTGCTAAATATACACAACAGGTTATATTAAAAACACTGTGTCTGTGAATGTAAACAGCTAATATACAAAAAATTAAACGCAACAGTGTATGAATACAGGCAACCTGGGCCTCTACTGAAAAAAATAATTATTTTTTATAACCACACTTTATAAAATACTTCCAAATTAACTTCCAAATTTCCCTTTGTACATGTCATTCATTCCACTGTTGTGACCCCAGATTAATAAAGGGACTAAGCCGAAAAGAAAATGAATAAATGAATGAAGTAACATATCATCTGATTGGGGAAGTCTCGCCATTAGTGATGATATTTTTCCCCATTAGCATAGACAGCCCTAAGTAAGAAGCAGCTGTCTGCCATTAGTTCTAGGATGCACAAATGAACATCGTACTGTGATCTCCATAGACTCCATAGACTATTCTCAGCCATTTTTTTTGTCATTTTCAGTTTTTCACAGAGATAATGTTAGTCCTGTTTTGAATCCACATAGACATCTGTAGCTCTGCATTCTTTTGAAAAGTGGGCTGGGTGCACAATCACATTTGAATTTAAAGCATCAGTCACAAAAACAGAAAAATGTGGATCAAAGTCAAAAAGCGGCAGTTTTTAAAGAATTCAACAAAAATATTTGTGTAGTATTTGGAGCTGAAACGTCACATACACACTCTAGGCACATCAAGACTTATCTTGTTAAAAGGGGCGTAATAGGTACCCTTTAAAGCAGGGGTCACCAACCTTTTTGAAACTGAGAGCTACTTCTTGGGTATCAATTATTGTGAAGGGCTACCAGTTTGATACACACTTCTTAAATAACAATTTTTCTCCATTTACTTTTAATTATATGTTGTTATTATTAATGATTAATGATATTCATCTATGTGAAGAGACACTGATCATGTTAATGATTTCTCTCAATAGTTCTCAACAATGATTTAACAAGGTAAGAAACAGAAATATCAATATGCAACTTATTTGTCTGAAATAGTTTTAGTTTTTTTATATATACACCTTAATGTCATTAACAAATTTTACACCAATGCAGGTGTCATTTAAAAAGAATAGCTTCAAAAAATACTAGATTCAGCTTACTGGAATGTGGTGCAATGGTGAGCTATTTTTAGAACAGGCCTGTGGGCAACTCATGTAATCCTCGTGGGCTACCTGGTGCCCGTGGGCACCATGTTGGTGACCCCTGCTTTAAAGTGTATTTAAATTGCAACAGCAGTCAAACTACAATAGAAAACAGAAAATCAAATCATGCTGTTAGTTAAATAATGTTAGCAGCTTAACGCTGCATTTACACTAGTGTTGTATCGTTTTAAAGCTGTGTTTTTACTGCATTTAGAAAATGATCACACTACACTATATAACCTGAAATGGATGATGCATGAAAATTCATGTTAACTGGGCATGTGCAGATCTACAATTGTAAGCATCTGTCTTCTACCAGTTGTGTAATGGTCAATGGTTGACGAATCGAGGAACGATGACCAACAGTCGAGAAGAATGGTCAAGAGAGGGATTGTGGATAGTCATGTTTTAGCCTACTTATCATGAAACATGCATTTTCAAACAAAGGAGTCTTCAAAGTTTACAAAGCACACCATTTTGCCAGAGAAGTGTGATGCCAGGTGTAACCGCAACATGCATTTTAAGATGAAACTGCACTTAATGGTGTCTAAACGTGAAGCAATATTTTATAATAATTCAATAGATTGTTGTCAGTTATTCTGCTTATGCTATATGGTTAACACACCTATGGTTAAGACATCCCTGCCGGCACAGGTCATCAACATGACGTCATATTGACGTTGTAGCCCAACGTCGTGGGGATTTTGTTTGGAAATGAAAGTCAGGTTGACGTCAGAACATCCAGCCAACATAATATCAAATGTCCAACTTAAAATTAACCAATTATTAATGTCTAATCATGGTTCACCTTGACGTTGCATGGACGTTACCACCACGACATCTATCAGACGTTGGATTTTGATCACTTTCCAACACAACCTAAAATCAGCCAAATGTAATTTACAATGTCTTACGGTGTTGTGTGCCTGCTGGGATATATTTTAATAAATTAGTCAAGTTTTTGTCTCCAAACAGCTCCTCATGTGGGACTAGTTGCTTACACATTTCATTCAAAACCTTTTGTTTGTTTTTATTTTAGACTGTGAAATGACTCATTCAGCGTAGTGATATAGAGCTGAAATGCAGTCAAAGCCTGTCTTGAAGTACTTTAGCTGTGTGTTTATCTAAAAATAATGACACACCTTATAAATGTTCACCATCCAAACAAATTCTAGTGTTTATTTTAGAGCATATAAGTTATTCTTTTGATTTATGGTCATAGGGCAGATCATCTCGGGAGGGGCTTGTGATGTCACAGTGTACAGGAAAGCTGGCTGCAACAACATACTTTTAGTCACTTCTGATTCATGGGATTTAAAAAAGTAGTGGTTGGATTTGTACCAGCATGAACTTGATGGTTTTCACACACTCTTTACAAACATCAGTGTTCAAACAACATGTGAAAATGATTTAAAATGTTCTGACAAAAATGAAATGATAGTTTGAAGCAGTATCAGTAAACAACCAGTTATAAATTAACCTCTAACTCAACAAAATATAATTAGCTTTAGACATTGCAGAAGGGGTTTAGATAACCCTGCCTTGATTGTGCTGTTTTATCAGAAATGTTCTATACTGTTTTAACACACAGAGATGTAATTCCCATCGAGATCAGTAGAGGGCAGTAAAGTGCTGTGAAAATTCTACAGAGTGACCAAACTCAAATGTAAAGGCGTCTGAAAAGCTTCTTGTATTTCAGTGTGGTCATGTCATTGACCCATGAACATTTCCTGCTTCTTATCAAATTATTTTATAACTGTAACAAGAGACAATTCAATAATAACTTAAAGTTAAAACAGCTGTCACATTATTTACCAATATGTGGCCCTTCTCGGGTTCTTAGAAGCTATAGAACAGGGGTGACCAACCCTGTTCCTGGAGAGCCACCCTCCTGGAAATTTCAGTTGCAACCCATATCAAACACACCTCCCTGTAATTATCACGTGGTGTTCAGGTCCTAATTAATTGGTTCAGGTGTGTTTGATATAGGTAGCAACTGAAATCTGCAGGAAGGTGGCTCCAGGAACAGGGTTGGTCACCCCTGCTATAGAAATTAAAAATGTAAAACATGATGTTGGGACCATTGTTATTGCTCACATTCTTCAAAATGGTCTATATGAACTCAATTTAAACTTGGCAAAATTAATATGTAAAATGAATGTAATGTCATTTGCAACATTTTCTAGATACATATTTTTATACTGTCCATTTCTTTTTTACATTTTTTATTGTGTATATGTTGTACAGTTTTAAAAACTGAATTGTGTATTTATATGTTTGTTCAGTGACCTTGGGTTTCTTGAAAGGCCCTTAAAAATAAAGTGTATTATTATTATTGTTGTCGTTTTTTTTATCTTATATTTTAATATCAAGAATATTCTTGCATATATTAACATTGCTGTTATGTTTTTAAACATCTAAATTGTCTATAATATTACTGGCAATATATCTTTTATTAAAATGTGTTTATCCAAACGTGAAAACGTCATTTGCTCATGCTCAAAACCTTGTTCAAAACATATTTATGATTCTTTGTTTCTGTTGAACAGAAAAAAGCTAGAAATCGGTAGCTTTTTTTTCTTGTTTTTTGTCAATGGCTACCGGAATCCAATATCATTCAAAATATCTTATGTGTTCAGTAGAAAAAAAGAAACCCATAAAGGGTTGAAATCAAATAAAATAATAAATACAAAATTTAAAAAGAAGAAAAATCAAGAGAAGCAAAACATTGAAAAATATATTTTTTTGCAATATTTTACTTGAATTTAATTGTATTATGTTTCGATTTCCAAATTAGTTTGGTGACTAAAATATAATTTTAATAAATATATCTGTTTAATAAATCTGTTTTGATTCAATGCACCAAAATACATTGCCTTTATTCCCTGAGAAATGGATACAAATGGGGTGTACTCAATTATGCTGAGCACTGTACATATACACAACAACATTGTTTATTCTGTACACTTTCACACGGACCACTTAGCAAAAAAGCCACTTTAGACTGCTTTGCACTGGTCTATGATCCATTCATCTATTTATTATTTTATTTTATTTTACAAAGAATGCTACTATGAACATGACCCATATAGTCTACTATTAGATTATACATACAATGCATTATAATGTGACAATTATGCAAATTGTGCAGAAATTTGATTATTTCACGTTTATCCAGTCAAGCAAAACCTCAAGCTTCATTTGATGTTGGATTTCCCGCACCTTTTAAAGACATTAAGTGCTAAACCTTGTGCAGACAAAAGAATTATGTAAGAATAAGCAGCTAGATAAAGCAGCACATTTGCTGAGGCGGTGATTTCCTTCATTAGGATAATCAGATCATTCATTCAGAGATTCAGCCTCTATTATCATTAACTGTGATACTCAATTCCCTCACTTTTCCAACGTCTCTGTGTATATGTAGGACTGGGCTTCATAATTACAGATGTCTTCATTTCAATGCAAATGACATTTATGTCCATATTTAGCCTGAATGTGATCTTTTACTAAGTGCAGATTATATAATATCAAATAACTGAGTGTAATTTAGTATAACCAAAGTGCACACAAAATAATGTGTGTTATGGTTTAACTCAATTCTATATAGATTTGTATCTTCTGAAGCAAATAGTGCTTGAAAGGTGACAATACTGGAATACTTTAAGATATTGTTTTAGTTTTCTGCTTGAAATCGACTTTACTTTAACATGCTACTTTTTTCAAAGGAAGACATGGTGGGTCACATTTGAAAAAAGGACAACATTTTGAGATGTTCAAAATGAGGATAACCTAAAAAAGGTTGTGCTTGTCTAAATGTGGGGTGAGATTATGGAATAGTCCAGAACAGATATCAAAGAGCAACTATTAAGTGTCATATTTTGGTTTTGGGGGTCTCATGTTTTCATTCACTTAGAGCTGTGTTACACACTGCATGGAAGCTCATTTTCTAAATCCCATAAAAAGGGCTCTTTAAAATAGTGTCCAGATAGTAAACAGTATAAAAGGTGAAAGGGGTGTGGATACAGACCTGATGCATTTGCAATCATTGAGTTCATTGTGTCTGACATTGCATCTCTGAGATAGATGCAATGTCAGACACAATGTGAGACAGTGGCTGCACCTCCTTAACTATAAAAGCAAGAACCATTTTTTTTGTCAAATTTATTTATCCGGGAAATGTGAACTGATGTCAATCATTTGTTGTTTAGCTGGAGGTGGGGTGCGGGTGTAGTGCTTTGCATCCAGGTTTTTTTTTTTTTTGCAGTTGTCAAGTCTTTTACTCATACATAATCTACAATTAACAACAATCCACTTTTTTTCTTCAATAAGTTCAAAATAATCATAGCAAAAATGTATGTCTCTGGGCTGCCATTGTTTCTGTTTTTGACTGTGTTGTGATGACTGGTGATTCGCGAATTAATCGTTTGTTTTAGCCAGATCTAAGATCTAAGTGAACCGATCAAATAATGATTTGCGTGAAACGATTTGCATCGCCAGTTAGTACTAACATAGCGGATACCCCCTCTCAGTCTAAATAAACCCATATCCTGAGTTATTCAGTTACTAGAACAGTACACTCACTGACTGACTGATCTGCTGTGAAAAAAGAGACCTGATGATGATGATGAGTGCGAGTCGACTGTCTGTTCCCTTGCCGCACGCTCTCTCATTCCGATTAACCTGACTAAGATCATTTTTATTCCGCATTATATTTTGTCAAAGCCAATTAAGCAAGGTAAAAAGTAACTCGCGTTAAAAAGGTTACTCAAATAATATTATTTATTTTTAAAAGTAATGCGTTACTTTACTTGGTACTTTAAAAAGTTACTTTAAAAAAGTAAAAAAGTTACATTATAAGTAATTCGGTATTGCTTATAATGCGTGACCCCCAACACTAAATATTTGGATAGTGGCTATTTTGAGAATTTCAATGTTCAATATGTGTTCATTAAGAGAAAATTTACAAATTGCGTAAAGAATATTTGAAGGAATTTGTAAGAATAAAAATGTGAATTAATTTGAGGTGATTGTGGAATTGGGGGTTACGGGGCAGAAAAAAACAAAGCTTGTGCTCCATCCCACACTGAACATTTGTCTAGAATCAACACAAGTGCAGTGTATAAATGTAGCTAAAATGTCTAAATATATGCAAAATAATCAAGAGTAATTCTTTCAGCATGCAACAAGATTAGGACAAAATTTGTAATTCAGTGTGATGAATATTACAGTGACAGGACTTGAGTAGGATTTAAAGTACGGAGGACTGTATTTAAGGGCGGCAGCTGAAAAACACATCATGAAAATGAAGGAGATTTTATGCATGTTTATGACAACCGTCATTAATGGTCCTATCATACCTAGCGCAGTCTGAAAAGGAGGTGTGTTAAGATGTGTTGTTGGCGCTTTGTTATTTTGAGGCTGTTGAAATAGGCTGTGCATTGATTTTTTTGTTTTATTATTTTTTCTTAAATTATAATTCAAACCCTGTGTCCATCACAATGGACATCACATGTCAGCCCATGTTTTTTGTGGTTTGTTGCAAATTTTAAAAAAAAAAAAAAAAGCTGAAAAATCACTTGTACAGAAGTATTCACAGCCTTTGCTCAATAATAGCTTGATTTATCTTTGGCAGTAATTACAGCCTCAAGTCTTGTTGAATATGATGCCACAAGCTTGGCACAATTTTTGCCCATTCCTCTTTGCAGTACCTCTCAAGCTCTATCAGGCTGGATGGGATGCGACAGTGGTTTTGGAATAAGGCTGTAACATAAAAAATGTGGAAAAAGTGAAGCACTAAGAATACTTTCTGGATGCACTGTATAGTGGTTCGCTTTAGGTGACATGCACAACAAGGCCCACCTTCTCATGGACATATACAAGAAGAACATCCAACACAGGCTCATTGTGAAAACATAGCCCTATATACATTTCTGGAGATTGTGAATTTTGTAGCCAGAAGTACGTATGGCTGCATTTTCTCTTTATACGAACGCTATGGGCCGGTATGACGCCATTTCTTTTCTCACTTACCAGCTGACTGCTTACTTCCGTATGGACGTCTTTTCCACTGTTACCAATTTGTCCGGTAAATTGACGGACTTGAGACGCAGAGTGGAGTGGACCACGACAATGGGGTTAAAGTTCAGTGAAGAACGGTACCAGAAAGCAGGTGAGTAAATACCAGGGTAAGAATGTGGTAAAATCTGAAAACGTGGTAAAAATCAGGAGAGGGCTTTTCTTTTCCAGAATTGCTTTGGAATTTTGCTTTGCTTTAGGGAAAGGGGTAGGTGGGTCAATCTGTGCTTTTTAAAACGCTATTGGTTAGGTTTAGGGAAGGGGGGGGGGTGTTGGGATCAATTGGTTGGACAGTCAGTCATCAGTCAGTCGACAGCGGCCTCTGGTGGATTTACGTGAGAACAGCAGGCGCAAATGGCACAGATCTGAAAAAGCGTACACAGCGGCCTCTGGTGGATTAGTGAAAACAAAAAATGGAAAAACCCTATCTCCTGGGATGTCTTTTTCTCTCTTTAGAAATGTATTCAGGGCTACATAATTACAATAAAATATAACCTAAGTAACATGCTTCAGATTTGAAAAAAAAATGTAGACAGCACCCTCTAAATAGATTTTTCATCTAAAAACGTGCAACAAAGCATACCATGAGCAACATTTTTACCATCCATTCAGCCATTCATCTGTCATCAAAATAGCAGAATAGAGCAGATGAAGGATCTTTATTGTATGGCTCAAAAACAGCAGTTCAATCCCTTCTGTTTACAGACTTGTATGCAATAAGCCCATGATACCACCACTGCATGCTGTCTGTGTTAAGATCCGATCCAGTCCTTTATTCCATAAGCACATTTGCCTGAGTTTATAACCAATAAACATTATGGATGGCTTGGCATGGGACATCATGGAGTCACTATCTAGCAGTTTGAGCCGAACATGGCTGAACACACACTGTCTGTAAAGTCATGCTGCAAATTTAGCTCGTATTAAAGCTACAGCACACATTTGAAAAAGCGACTTATAAGGAGAAAACAGAAATAAGCAGGACTTTTAACTGAGCAGATCTAAATAACAGATGTCAAAGAATACATAGGATAAACAATTCAATGCTTTCTTCATGCATGATCATCACCCTCATTAACATAAAAGCACACACACGCACATATTCGCACACTTACACTTGGTCATGGTGGTCACAGATAAACAGACCAGTAAATAACATTGAAGAAGAGGAACGTGAAAGGGAACAGAGCTCGTGCATAGAGATCAACGCGTTTAGCAGCAGACGGGATGACCGGTTTGGGAGGCGCTGGTTTTTTGTTGTTCTTGTTCTGTGGTTTTCCGGAGGCATCTGTGACTTCTATGGGCTTTCCGTAACAGTCGAAGTTTGAGAGTTCAAAATCCCGGGGAAGAGAACCAACAATACTGAAATCATTGGAGCGCAGATCAGATTTAGAAGTGCAAACCTTCTTACAGCGGTTTTCAACAACCTACACAAAACACAAACACAAAACGGACATTAAAATAGGAGGATAACCTGTCCATCTGCACATAAATACTTTCTACTCTTTAGGGTCAGAAATTGTTTTGCAGCAGTTACGGCAACAATACCACCAAAATGAACAAACGTGTTTAATGAACTGACAGTTAAATGATATGGGATTTAGATTTGTTCATGAATGAGCATTATAACCAACAAAGTCAAGTCATTTCACTCAGCCGCCATCTTTGAAGCGCCTCTCGTGCAGTATGCTCCGGCATTCTGTCTTAATGGGGAAACATCAAATTCTCTAAAATTGTTCGCCAAGCTTACAATTACATTACATATTTGGAACCCCTCAAAAAGTTTAACAACAACTGTCTCATAATTTTCATTTCTAAACGTTCAAATCAACAAAATAGGTTGATTCAGGAACAAGATCACGACACCAACCTCATTTATTGCTGTTCTACACATTTTCATCATCTGGATAATGATCGTCAGATCACGCTGCTCTTCTAAAGAAATTCACAACTTGTGAATTGGAAAAACTCCTCCAGAAATGACAACGACTCTTTGTTTACAAGTTTGTGGGCGTTTATGTAATTGCTGTCATTAGCCCATTTCACACATTCAGACCTTTCGGGAAACTTACTGGCAGTTTTCCTGACAAGGATTATGTGTGAACAGGCCCTTTTTAAAAATACTGGTGAATTTTGTAAAAGTTTACCAGTGATTTGATGGAATGATGCTCTTTGTGAATGCAGAAGGAAAACTGCCAGAAACTGCCAGACATCTACGTCTTTACGGGCGAACATTCAGACACATTCAGACACATTCACATTCGCGCTGTTTATGAAAGCAAAAGCCTTTGAATATTTTTCCAGATACTTTTAGCTGCTAAATGTTAGTCAGAACACGTTTCTGTGTTCCTTCCTAGTGCCAACCGTGTAAAAAATTATCAAAAAACCACAAAAAACCTTCAAGCTCTGCTTTAGTTGCTTGACGCGTGTGCACGTGAAGCATCCGGTGAGCGCCAGAACACACATTATGTACATCTCAACATGAGAAAGTGTTCCTCCAAATGTTTTTATCGAAGTCGTTCACAATACTGATCCATCCACGGAATTTGTAATGTCATCAAATGTGTAAACATTTATCTGCGGTTCGTACTTCTGCCTTTGGACGTCTCTGGGACAAAAGCAGCTGCATTATTGATAAAGCTTTAAATAAAAGTGAAACCATCAACAAAAGCAAGACCCCTTCAATGTTTACAAATACAAGAGCAGTTGTTTAGAGCTCATTTCTGGTTAATAACGTCAGAATTTACCGTTATTTTGGAATGGATGTGTGATTGCTCTTCTCAAGAAAAAAGTCCAGAAAGTCCTCGCTTGTGTAAACAGCACTTATTTTTTAAAAATTTACCAGTAAAGTTGTTCCGGTCATTTTCCAGAAACATCACTGTGTGAAAGGGGCTATTGATGTGCGTTTGATGGGGCAGACTTTAGTTAGTTTCATACAGATTAGAAAAAAAAATTGTTTTTAAGTGTAGTTGGTAGGTAGAGATTTCTAGCTTTATGTGGATATATTTCATATGTCTGTGTAGCAAGTATTTGCTGAGATTCCAGTGTGTTTGTTGACCACCAAACTGTTGTAAAAACACGTCTGGTCTGAGCTTTTCCCCACGAGAATCGTCAGTCTATCGACGATTGGCTCCTGCACTAGTAGGCGGGGCTTTATTCGCCATATTGACCATTCCACTTTACCCCATTCAAAACTATACTAGTGACATGTCTTGTGTATTCTATAGTCTTTATAACCAATCACACATATTTCAGTTGAGTTTCATTAATGCAATGGTCAATCAGAGATTTTAGATTAGTCAGAGGTGTGTTGAGTTCATTATGTACTGAATGCAAATTCTCTCATTACAAACAACAAAGTGCAAATGCAAAGCCAGAGATTCACTGAGCAATACAGGAAGCTTCTGTGATTAGAACTAAAGTTGTGCCAAGCTGAAGTGATTTTCAGTGATCTTCAGTTTCATGCTTGCTTAATCAACCAATGTGAACTTTTGTGAACAATGTGAAATTTTGATTGTCTGTGCAAAATACACTAATTGTTCTGTAAGCTATTCTTAGCTTGTTTTGTCTGTGTGGGCTGAATACTGCATGCTATTTTCCAAATGAATCATTTGAGTGAATGAATGACTCATTAAGGACTTGCTTCCACCAAGTGACCTTTTTAAAATTGATTTATCCTTGTCACACAATACAACATCCTACTCCATAACACTTCTATAATTTATAATTATAGAATACAATTACAAAACATTACTGAGATTTTTAAGATGTGTCAATATCACACTACATTATATCTGACCCTCCCTTATATCACACTCCCTTATATCTGGTGTTCGTGTTACAATGTTATTCTTAAAATATGACAACAATGCCAGGGGAAGATACAAAACAAAAATACATTTATGAATACTGGTCTACAATAATATTTCTATTTTAACAACAATGTGTGACCTAACATTGACTTAGTCTCTCGCTTTAAAAAAAAGTCTGATTAAATCTATCTAGAATAGCCCTATAATTCAAGCCATTCAAATAAAAATAAAAAACATCCCTGTGTGGGTTTTTAGATTTTATGAGATATATATTTGTATCAAGCAAAACGTGGAAAGTATTCAGGTACATCACTTCATGGTGGTAGGCACTGTAGGTTGCAGTGTCAAACATACAACCCAAAGAGATATCTTGATATATAAAATAAAAAATAATATAACAATACCTAAAACATTTCCTTGAAATTGAAATAGATTGTATTTTCTACAAATACTTTATCTCAAATGCAAAGTACAACTTAGGATGACAAGTTAAAGATTGTGTAATATAATATTTGCTATAAAATTGTAATGTTTTAACAATTTGCGAGCATGACACACATCTTTACAATCCCAAAGCACAGAGTCCATACAGTTAAAATAAACATATAAATCCAGGAAAAATAATGGACGGACATCAAAATTACTGCACAGTCCACTTTTTCAGAAAAATCATTGTATCGCCATGTATTCTTAAACATACATGGTAAGAGTAAATGGGGACATTAGTTTGGTTGTATTGTACCTTTGTAATTTTGCAAAACAGTTTTAAAAACCAACTTGAAAAAGATTAGGGATAAAAATCGTGAATCGTGATTTCCCCAGAAAAAAATCGTGATATGATATTTTTTACCCTATCGCCCACCCCTAGATGGACAGAAATGATGATTCCCTTATTAAGACGGAGACTAGTTGCAACCTAATGACTGTTTTAGTGATAAATGTAATTTAGGCTTACCAGTCATTATACCTGAAGATGAAACACTTTTTGATCAATATCACACTCAAAACACTTTATTTATTTTTGACCCAGGTGTCTGTTTAAGACAGTTGAAAACACTGCAGAAAATTCTTCATTCTTCCATCCATTTATCTATCTGTCTCCACTGGACAAAATATCTGTTAATTAACAGTTTCTCACACTTCAAGATTTAAGTGTGTTTTCCATAACCCTTTTAAACAGCATTATCGGGCCTTGAGCTCTGTTAAAAAGTTGAAATTGACTTTTATTGATATTTTAGTAGACATACAGAAAAATATCCATGTATCTGCATCTAAATAGGCCAAATTTCCATGACCAACCCAGACAACCAAAAAGAAAAAGATGTTTATTCAAGTGTCTAGTATAGTGCTTTTACATTTAAAAATTAAGTATACTCAATCCACTTTATAATGTACTTCACTAAAATGTAATTTAGGTACTTCTCAGAAATACACTTAATATTGCATTTAAGTATACTTGACATACTTAAAATTATAATTACATATTCTGATTAGTACACAAGGTTGTTCAATGCTTTTACTCTTTTGATTGAGTAGCCTGTGTTTTTCACATATTACTACATAATTACCAGGACTTTGACATTAGCACCCGCAGGTAGATTTCAGCTGTAGCGGTTTGGACAGCCATTCCAACTAGCCATTTTGGCCTAAAATTTGTAGTTTGCTTAACAATAGGGTTCAACAATAAGGATATCACAATGCAGGCGAAAAGAAAGCAGGTGAATACTGAAAGAGAGGATGGTCTCGCGCACCATGAGACACAGGTGATCCTCACTCACTGACAACTGCTTCAGTGTTGCGTGCTTCACATCACCTGTGTGTTTAAAAAGCTTACTTTCCTAAAAAGCAACCGTCCCTGTAAACACAACTGGAGCAATTGGTTGTCTTTGACGCTTTTCTGTATAGTTAACTTGTGATCTGGGACCTTTAGCCCGGACAGACTACTGTGTCATGACAATTGTAAATGTATTTTTCAGGATTTTTTTAAATAAAAAGTGTATGTATACAGCTATATTTTACTTATTTTAACACATTCTTTAACATTTGTGGCTAAGAAATAATCATTTATTTATTTTTGGTGTGGCCAAAGAAAAAAAAAGGCTAATTCCTTAGTGATGAGTAGGCACACACAAAATCTGCGCACACAGAATTCCACAGATTTCTGCAGATTTTTAGCCCATCATTGATTCTGTTTATTTTCTTGGGCACATGTGTGTAAATTTATATTTATTCAGTTTTTAAAATAATTTCAGTAAAATTATTGACTAACATGAAAATGTTCAAATGATTTATTTACAAGTTAGTTAAGTTAAGTTAATATATTTAGGTTTTAGTTATGATAATACAGAAATTGCAAAAAATATCCGCAGATTCCGTCTTGCCCTAGGGATGAGCTCTGAAAAGTCTTGTGAAATAAGAAACTAATTGCAGTGAAAACTAAATGCATGTGAAAGCACAACCCATTTGCTCATGCACATTGAGCAAGGTCCCAACACAAATAAAATGAAAATGGCATGTGACTATTAACGTTGGGAAACTGCTAGCCACAGTGGCTGGTGATCAAAAAATGCCCTGATAATCACCCAGTTTCATAGATACTATCTAATCCATATACCATAATGGAATTCAAAGCATAGATAAACAGACAATGCCTGTGAATCACAAAATATGGGAACAGAGATACTTTTACAGTTTTCACGTAACTGTATTAATCTGAAATAAATGAGAGAGACCTTTACTGACAAGAACTGTAATGAGAAATCAGTGGCTTTAATGATAAATGTTAAATGTTTGACTGGAGCACTTATATGTTAATCATGAGATGAGCAGTTTATCATGAACTTCAATCGTCAGGGAAGCCATTTCAGTCATCCACACAAGACATTTCTCTTAAATATTGTTTGTAATATGACCTCTATCCCTCACACAGACACACACTAAATGCACGCACACACTTGTGAACCCCTGTGCTGCTCAGTCATAGCTTCAGGCCGGAGTGCTGTCGGGTCACATTACTCTCAGTCTCCCAGAATCCTCTGCTCCACTCTGCACCCGTGTCCCACTGAGCGCGCTCAGAGCGGTAGACTCAATTACAGCCATTTCATCTCCCCATGTACCCATTAACACACACATTCATCTTACATAAAGAGACCACACACACACATCTTACATACAGAGAACAGTAACACATGTACACTAAAAGTTTGGGATCAGTAAGATTTTTTTTTTTAACTCACAAGAAACCTATTCTGCTCACGAAGTCTGCATTTATTTTTATCCAAAAAAAAAAAAAAAAGAGTAAGAACGGTGAAATTGCTTAATATTATTACAATTGAAAGTTTTTGCATGTTGATTCCTGTGATTTAAAGTATTTTCAGCATCGTTACTTTGGTCTCACGTGACATTAAAAAATAATAAAATGCTCTAATATTCTATTTTTATTATACTATATAACTATTATCAACACTCAATCTGAATTATAAAGTTCAATTTTTTCATTTTTGTACAATATTATTGTTTACTTTCACTTTAATAATATTTTAGTACCTTTTTATTTTATTTTATATTTATTATTTTATTAGTTTTTTTATTATTTTTTAAATTATTTTATTAGTTTTATAATATTTTTTATTATTCTATTTTTATTATACTACATAACTATTATCAACACTCAATCTGAATTATTAAAGTTCCATTTTTTAATTTTTGTACTTTATTAATGTTTACTTTCACTTTAATAATATTTTTAGTACTTTTTATGATTTTATTTTATTTATTATTTTTTATTTAATTTTTATTATAATATTTTTATGCTACATAACTATTATCGACACTCAATCTGAATTTTCAATGTTCCATTTTTTTCTTTTTTTATCTTTATTATTCTTTACTTTTGTTTTAACAATTTAATCTGTCTTCAATTAATAAATCAAATATTTATTTGTACTTTTGAATTGTACTGTATCTGTTTCCACAGACTTTTTAAGCAGTCCAACAGATTTCAACACTAATAATAATCATATAAATAATAATAAATGCTTATTAAGAAGCAGAAATGAGAATGATTTCTGAAAGACGATGTGACACTGAAGGCTGAAGTAAAAATAAAAATACATTTTAAGGAGGTCTTGACTGGTTTTGTTTATGTATCCTTAGGGGCAATAATAATATTACTAAAGTTTTTTTTTTTTTGCTATTAATAAAAAAAAGTGGTTTATTACATTTTGATTTATTTTCCCCTTTTAGAGTCCAGCCAAGCTACCCACTTTTTTATTGGCTGATGAGCTGTTAAATTCTAATTTGTTTTGATGTGTGCAGCACTTGTTTTGGATCACAAATTAGTGTTTCAAACAAACAAACAAACAAATAAATAAAATAAATAAATGTAAAAAGTATGTCACAGAATTAAGTACACATTTTGTAAATATTTAATAATAAATATAGTCAACCTTGTGCTCTTTCACCTTCTATTTCAGGATGCCCCAAAGATGCTCATCACCTTTACCCTCAGCTTTTTTAGCTGGGCAGTAGTTTTCTTGGAGCTGTCTTTGGGTTCGATATGATGTTGGAATAATGCTCTGCATTTATGGTTCCCTCAATAAACTGTAGCTCCTCAGAGCCAGCAGCATTCATGCAGACCATGGCTGTGTTCAAAATTGCCTACTACTCAGTAGATACTGCATTTGAATTTAAAAAGTACTACTCGGTGGTTAGAAAAGTAAGTTCTAGACAGTATGAATATAAGTAGTATGAACGAAACAAAGACTAACTACATCCACCATTTTGTCATCATCACGTGATCTACCTGCGTCAGTTGCGCCACTTCTCACCCATTCATTAATTCTCTCGTGGTGCGTCATGGGATATGGTAGCGTCCAACAGATGCACACATCAGAATCTAACAGCAATTAGTAGGTCATCCAGGTGCTTTTCACATACTGCTTTTTGAATTTTATGAATTCTGATATACTACTCGACTCACATACTGTTTTTAACATACTATATAATATGGAAGTATGGGATTTTGGATGCAATTCATGACACTCCCATCACCATGCTTGACTGTAGGCAAGACACACTTGTCTTTGTACTTCTCACCTGGTTGCCGCCACACAGGCTAGACATCATCTGAACCAAATAAATTTATTTTATCTTGTTCCAGTAATCCATGTCCTTAGTTAGCTTCTCTTCAGCAAACTGTTTGCTTTCTTGTTCATCTTCTTCAGAAGGGGCTTCCTTCTGGCATAACAGCCCTGCAAACGTATATGATGCCGTGTGTGGTGTATGGTCTGAGCACTGACAGGCTGACCCTCCACATCTTCACCCTCTGCAGTGATGCTGGCAGCACTATTACGTCTATTTCCCAAAGCCAACATCTGAATATGATGCTTAGCACATGCGCTCAACTACTTTGGTCAACCATGGCGAGGCCTGTTCTGAGTGGAACCTGTCCTATTCTGCAGCTTAGGGTCTTGGCAGTCTTCTTGTAGCCTAGAGCAACAATTCTTTTTTCAGATCCTCAACGAGTTCTTTGCCATGAAGTGCCATGTTGAACTTCCAGTGACCAGTATGCGAGAGTAAGGGTGATAACACTGAATTTTACACATCTGCTCCCCAATCACACCTGAGACCTTGCAACACTAACGAGTCACATGACACCAAGAAGGGAGTATGGCTAATTGGGCCCATTGTGGACATTTTGCAGCAGCAGATTCAACCTTAATGGCTGTGTGTTGAGTTATTTTAGGGAGACGGCAAATATAAACTGTTATACAAGCTGTACAGTCTTATGCAAAAGTTTGGTCACCCATGATAATTTTCAGAATTGCATGCCATAGCCTGCTGGCCCTTCAAATCAGCAATTTCATTTGTATACATTTTATACCCTAGGAAAAAAGCAACATTTTAGTTCGAACAAAACATTTTTTTAATCAGCAGATGATGCCTTGCAATTAAAGTCATAACAAAAACAGACAGATTTTTCAAATCACCTCATAGATTTTTGATGATGTTCAAGTTTGGGGACTAGGGTGGTCGTTCTAGAACATTGTATCATGTCTGACCATGAATTCCTTGGTAGATCTGAAACCGTGTTTTAGGTCATTGTCTTGCTGAAACCCTGTCTTAACTTCAGCCTCTTGACTGATTCCTGAACATTTTTCTTCAGAATCTGCTGATCCTGGGTGGAATCCATGCAACCTTTCACTTTGTTTCCAGTACCTGTGCTTGCCACACATCCCCACAGCATGATGAACCCTCCACCATATTTTACAGTAGGGAGCAGGTTCTTCTCCTGGAATGCTGTGTTCTTTTTCTGCCATGAAAAGCGCCTATGGTTGTGGCTTATATCCACAGTATATTTTTCCAAAATTATTAAGGCTTGTCCAGATGAGCCTTTGCATACTGTACCTCAAATGACTCTTCTTGTTGGAGAAGAAAAGTCTTCTTCTGCATCACCTTCCTTTAAGCTGTTCTTTGTGAAGACTGCGCTGGACTGTGGATGGATGTGCAATGACATTATCAGCAGCAAGATGTTCCTGAAACTCTTTGGAGGTGGTCTGTGTTTTGTCTGTGACCGTTCTAACCATTCTTCGCCTTTGCCTTTCAGATATTTTTCTTGGTCTAGCAAAGTGGTTCCCAAACTTTTTGCTGTGCGCACCCCTTTCTAATATTTAACACCTGTCAAGCACTCCTTTCTCCGATTAAACTCCACATTATTAACTACAGTAATTAAATACGCAACACAGTTGACAATTTTCACAACATCATTAAGTACAGACAAAAGTTCATCTGGCATGTTTTTATCGCTTGAGCTTCTTGGTGGATGCTGCAGTTTACCCAGGAAACCGATGGTGCAACTTTTTGGATGGAAGCTACTGCTCCTTTGTGCCTCTTTTTTTCTTCTTCAGCAGTTCCTCCAGTTTTCCTTGAAAAATCTTACAGGCATGTCTTGTAAGTGGCTGTGTCTTATTTGTAAGTGCCAGACCATACAAGAGGGCTTAAGACTGCTATTAGCTAAAACCTGACCACAGATTACACATTGCGGATTGGGATTTTCTGCATCCTCAATCCATGTAAACCCAAAACCAATGTAACTGTCACTATATTTGCGTTTCTTACTTGACATTTTCATTGACACGCTCTCTAGCATAGGCCTAATTCTCTTCATCAGTATATCTCTGCTGGATTTCTGTTTCCGCCTGCGCCTCTTCATTTCGTTCGTTATCCTTCGAGTACATATATTCAAGACTGCTGCACATCTCCATAGAAGAGGCCAATGTAGATGGTTCATCCCTACTGTCACTTGACTTCTTTAAAGTGGCAGTTTTTAACCAGGTGTTCATTTTGATGAATATAGTAAGCGAAAAAAAAATATGAATGTGGTATCACTTAGGGAAAGGGCGGGGCTATTGAGATGAGTATGCATGCATAGGTTTTAAAGTATTTTTTTCTCTGTCAGTGAATTTCTTTTCTCTCAAAAATATGACATGTGAAGTTTACCCAAGATAAATGCATGAAAATAATAAAAGATAAAATTTTCCGCTATTACAAACATTCCCCTGGTGGTTAGACTGCACACCCCAGTTAGGAAACCGCTGGTCTAGCACATCTTTCCTGCACAAGAGCTGTTCCTGTGGCCTTCCATTTTCCTACTATATTTCTGACGGTAGAAATAGAAACTTTTAACACTTGTGATATCTTATTGCATCCTTCTCCTAATTTATGTTGGTGAATTATCCTAGTTTTTAGATCATTAGGAAGTTCTTTTAAAGTTCCCATGTTGCAAATATTAGGTTCACAATAAGGAGAAGCACAACTAGCAATCAGCTGTCTTAAATATCCTTTTTCATTGTTGGTTGGTTAATTTTTGTCTGAAAAACATGACATTTTCTAGCTTTCTCTAAAAACCGAATGGCATGTCATTGCGATCTTCTCTTATAAAGAAAGAGCACAAAATTATGCAGACACAGAGGGGTGCCCAAATTTTTGCATAAGACTGTATTCTCAGTAGTTCACGTTGTAGCAAGGTGTCATTTTTTCAGTGTTGTCACATGAAATATGATTAAATATTTGCAAAATGTAATGGGTGTACTCACTTCTGTGACATACTGTATTTAGGAATCGTAATATCAGGTATTTCACAATATAATAAAAAAGTTTGTGAATATTTGCAGAAAAAAAAACATGCTTAAATCAGGAAGAAGCTTGATTAAATAAATGCTCCATTTACAATTAGTAGGACGTCTTAACCTACAATATGACACTTGTAGGAAGTTTTAATGGTACCAGGACCTCCTATATGATCAAGGCATATTTGGTTTCTCATGTCATGACCCCTTTAAAACACATTTAATAAACTGTTATTTTAAATTATAATAACAGTTCACAGTTTTAAAGTTTTACTGTATTTGTTATGTATTAAATGTAGCTTTGGTGGGCAGAATAGGCTATTTTAACATAAATATTTATTTACTGATCCCAAACTTAACCAAACATAAAAACACTGACCTGTAGTGTGCTTACATGTATAGGTGTCCCACCAGTGCCGTTTGCACTGTTAGTTTTAGCCGGTGTCTTGTTCTCTTTTTCTCTGGCTTTCTCTTTCTCAGCCATCTTTATTTTCTCTGCCTCTATACGTTTGGGGCTGTTCAACATCACCTACAACACAACACGCAGAACAAAAAACATCATGTCAACTGTAAAATATAATTGCATTGAACTACAAAAATTATACCTTTGAATCAAGGCAAATCATAAACCAGAATGTTCTTCATGTAAAACGATAAACCGTAGCAGAATATAAACACTTTTAGCATAAAGAAGTTATTTTCAAGAATGATTTTTTCAATTGCATTCAATATATAAGGCACTAATAAAAAATCAAGCATACACAAGCACACACACACATATATAAACGATACACTTTTGTATTGGATTGTTTTCTATACAATAAAGCTACTCCAGAGTTTATTTTAAAGTTGACCAGCTGGCTTGATCTGAGCCAAATTAATATGAGTGGCTCCTTCAAATAGTAAGGAATTATGAATAATAGACATGGTAACATTTTAGTTAAATACTGATTCTCACTATTAACTAGTGGCTTATTAACTGCCTACTATTACGATATGGTCTGTTTATTAGTACTTATAAAATATATAGTCTTAATGATCTTATTCTGCATTCCTACTCCTACCCAATAATTACACTCAACTTCTACCTTAGAATAGGCAGCAAATTAGGAGTTAAAAGCTAAAAGTCAATTGAAAAAAAGTGAAATGTTTGTCAGTTATGAAAATTGTACCTTAAAATATAAAATAAACCCTTATATGAAATTGCTTGTTATTTTGGCCTTGACCCCTAATGAATGAATACAGTTTTCTTTGTTATATTTGACTTATGTAAATAAACTTTTTCTTGATTTGACCTTGGTGTTTTAAGTCATTAGCCATTCTGGGGTGCGTTTTGCAAACAACGACGTAACTCGCGGCTGAACTATCTTAGTACGATGCATCATTTGGGAAAAGAACGATGTAGTGATGAGTGTAGATCCATCATTTGAACCACGTTCCAATTGAACCAAGTTATAATTTAAACCACCCATAATGATGTTATAAATGGGGTGGAGTAACAAATTCTTCATAGAAGAACCCCGTCATTTCTTTGTGCAAATTACAATGTTTTGTACGCATACCGAATAAAAAAACAATCCAGTATTAGTTTTAGTAAAAACATGCACTCGTTTTCTGTATTAATTAAAATATATGTAAATGGCATATATTTACAAATATTATTGAGAACATTACATATTCTATCCTAAAACATAAAATCACTTACAAAAGCTTACACGTCTTCTAATATCACATATAAATAAAGAAATAATGAGGCTATTTATTAAGAAATGAAATGTAATATTTATTAGAAAATGAATAAATCATTCTTAAATAATAATACTATTAATGATGATGATGATATGATGACGATAATTGTTATGATTATTCTTGTTATTAAGTAGAATATTGCTTATTTGTTTTTTTTACCAAAAAGTCTACTTTTACAATTTGACACATTCAAACCACTGCAGAAATGTTCTAACCAACAGGCCCGTGTCATATTCAGTACAGATACTTAAAAAATAACCTACTATAAATTAAAAGCATTAGCGTATGCTATGGTTTTTGTTTTCAAAAGCTTTGGAGTCATAACATAAATTCCTCTTTTAAATAAGAGGTCACCTATAGCTTTTGTCATGAGCCATGACTGTGTTCAATATGACATTAATGTTTTCAAAGTGCACTGCGAAAGGAGCGCAAATGTAAACTAAAACTGTTCTGTAACAATACTTTGAAAGCAAATTACACCTAAGATAGAAGACTTTAATACTTTTTTTCAATAATTCTATGTTTAAATGTCAGAATGTTCTAAATGAATAGGGCATAGGGGGTATAACTGCCAGTAGAACACCAAATCAACAAACAATGTTTGTAACAACAGAACTTGCGACTTTAGTTGGCTAATGATGGTTTTCGGAAATGCACCCCTGGTTGGGGAAATGAGAGTTCTTTTTTAGCAATTGCACATCACCCATCACCAATCATTTATTTTCTGTTGTGGTCACATCGCTAGACTAACTAAGATCATAACATTCCAAACGTTTTTTTTTTTTGGCTCTCAAAGTGTCAGTAGCACTTCATATGACTTTTTTCAGCTAAAATTCTTATTTATTTATTTTCCTGCAGAAAAAAAAATCACATACATTTTTAATTGCATGAGGGGGGTTCAATTAACAGCAAATTCTCATTCTGGATGAACTATTCCTTTTAGTGGCCAAGCAAATAACAAATACAGCAAAATAAAATGTTATATAAGCTCACTTATAACATTTGGCCTGCATCTTTCTTTCTATTACACTGATGTAGAATCAAATACGTATATATTTATTAGCTAAAAAAAAAACCTACATTATTACTACCTGAGAGAATTCATACATAAAAATTAAAAATGGATTCACAATATGAAACATAGAGAATGAAATGAAGGTGGTTTTCTGATATCACTTCAGTCCGGGACATTTTCATTCACCGAATTTTGCATTTTCAGCACAAAACTAGGAATAAATTATTCAGTAATTGTAAAGGTAAATTGCAGTGTCATACGGATCCATGTTCCCAGAGCTGTTAGCCCAGTTTTCCAGGACTAATAGACAGTGTAAGCGCAGAAGCAGTATCTCATAGTTCAGGAGGAGTTCACTGCTCCTTAGTAAGCCTTTTTTTTTTCTAGCGGTTGCGATTCTGTTTTTAGTTTCCAGGCTTTGATTACTGATCTATTTTCTTTCCTAGGAAAGAGAGCATTTTGGTGTCAGCTTTTTTTGCTTTCCTATTTGTGGAAGAGCTGTACAAGTCTTTTTTGGGTTTTTCTAGGATAAAGTGTTTAGTGTCACATTTAAAGTCAAACACACCTTGACAGAAATCTTGCTAATATGGCTTAAATAAATACACAGGTAATAAATAAACAATAAACATACAGTTGAAGTCAGAATTATTAGACCCCCTGTATTATTAGCCCCCCTGTTTATTTTTTTCCCCCAAGTTCTGTTTACCGGAGAGAAGATTTTTTGGTCACACTTTACAATAAGGTTCATTAGTTAGTGTTAATTAATGCATTTACTAACATGAACAAACAATGAACAATACATTTACTACTGTATTTTTTCATGTTAGTTAACGTTAGTTAGTTAGTTAGTTAGTTAAAATACAGTAGTTCATTGTTAGTTCATGTTAACTCATGGTGCATTAACTAATGTTAACAAGCATGGACTTGGATGTTAATAATGCATTAATAAATGTTCAATTATGATTAATAAATGCTGTACATGTGTTGTTCATGATTAGTTCATGTTAGTAAATGCATTAACTAATGAACCTTATTGTAAAGTGTTACCGATTTTTTTTAACACTTCAAAACATAATAGTTTAATTAATATTTTTTATTAACTGATTTATTTTATCTTTGGCAGATGACAGCAAACAATATTTACTAGATATTTTTCCAAGACACTTCTACATAGCTTAAAGTGACATTTAATGGCTTAACTAGGTTAATTAGGTTAACTAGGCAGGTTAGAGTAATTAAGCAAATTATTGTATAATGATGGTTTGTTTTGTAGTAGACTATCAAAAATATATAGCTGAAAGGGGCTAATAATTTTGACCTTAAAATGGTTTTTAAAGAATTAAAAATTGCTTTCATTCTAGCTGAATTAAACCAAATGAGACTTTCTCCAGAAGAAAAAATATGATCAGACATACTGTGAAAATTTCCTTGTTCTGTTAAACATTTTTGGAAAATATTTATAAAAGAAAAATAATTTCAAAAGGTGGCTAATAATTCTGACTTCAACTGTATGTTTGAGACCACATCAGAATATGTCTACATAAACAGAAAATGTTTATAGAGAAATGAAAAATTTAAAGCATAAAATAGCTTGAATGTTATTAGCATACATTTTCAAAAACTTTATTACATTATTTGTTTCTGATTACTTTTTTATTCAATAAAAATATATTTATTAAATTAAAAATGTATGTCTTTTATCAGTATTTCAGCTATTTAAAATGAATAGTTACTCTGTATAAACACCCTACAATAAAATGTAACTGGATAATGCACATAATTAAATGGTGCTGTCCATGGTACTGAACCGTTATGCTGGCATTATAGGGTGATTCAAACTGAATACCAAAACTTTGACAATCAAGAACCCTGCAAAAAAGAAAAGGACAGCTAAGCTCTTGCTGTCATCAATTTAAAGAAGCTCTGAAGTCTTATTTGGTTGCTCAACTAAAAGAAGGAATAACTGCAGCTATCCAAACTGTTAAGCCCGGGATGCAACAGAAAGTGTGGAACAAGTTAAGTACTCTTCACATTGATTAATTACCCAAGGTTCCATCATGTTTCTGTGATTAAATACAGATTTTTAAAGTTGTGGTATTCTTTTTGAATTACCCTGTACATCATGGATGCTAATTAAATTGGGGGTTTCAAGCAGCTAACTGTCTTATTTTTTTCTAGTACATTTGAATGTGTCTTTTTTAAAATATCATTCAGTGCAATAACAATTTCTAAACAAATCTTATAACGCATATTCCTAAAATAAATCATATGATTACATATTAAAGAAGTGCAACCTCAAAATACTTATTAATTTAAACAGTCATCTATGTTAAATGATTACTGAAGTACTGTATGTTTTACAAGAAAATGCAACATACACTTCAAAATTCACAATTCAGTCTGTTGCCGTTTCTTTCATTAATTAAGAATAAGTAATAAGTGATTCACATAAAAAGTGGTTGGTTTTAATAAAGCAAGGCCTCCCACAGCACAGCTCTTTGGTCTTACTTGTATTAACTGCAGCAAACTCTCTTGGAACTGGTGGACTATGGAATCCACACATTCCCTATTGTTCCCCAGAGTTTGCTCACCCCTCATACAGGCCAACAAGGCCATGTCAACAAGGCCATGTCATCAACATATTTCAAAAGTGACATATCCTTAATTTCATACCTGATTTCTTTTTCATTTATGAAGAATAAACTAGGTTATAACATACATCCCTGTGGACACCCTGAATTCACAATTATATTGTTAGATTTAAAACCACTCAGCCTAACATGTTGCTTCTAAAAAAACGAGTTATTCGAGCAATGGGTTGCCACCTAGCGTCTTGACAGAGCTTGAAAGCATGCAAATGCAAACAAAAGTAAGCTAAGAGCAAATGTCTGAAACATGCAAACAATGCACAAACAGCACCGACTTCTCTCAGTTGAGTAAATTGTGCTATAAAATCTGCAGATAAGCAAAGATCACCATAAAAATGTTATTTACAAATGTATTATTATTATATAATTTAGGAATTTTATCTCTGTGACTGAATTTTGATGAAAGTTGACCATGACATGACCATTACAGTCTTGTTATTGTATTTCTTTAAATTTCAATGTAAGACTGTTTACGTTAGTTGTTTGTTTGATCTTTTTATCTAAAATGAGCTGAAACAACATAATTCTTGAGTTTCTTTAACAACTTGATTGTTTTATGTTCAATCCACTTAAATTTGCAAAAATTACATATTTGTAAACTTAATTCCTTCATATTGTCCCAACACAAATCAAATGCGTGGAACACAGCGTTGTTTGTTTGTTTTGTTTTTTTTACAGTGTGAAGTCTGTCTTTTAGAAAGTCATTTAATCCATAGTGCAAGAGTTGAGAGACACTGGAGACAATTCAGTTGATAAACCAATGTTTACTGGGTTAAATGCTGATGTAAAATCCATAAATAAGATCTAAACCCCACCTATCTGAGCTGAATTCTTTTTCACCACCATTACTTCCACTAATTCCAAATCATATTCACATTTTTTCTAAAATAGCAAGAAAAAGAACTTTGCATTGTGGCACAGAGACTGCATGTGTTAATTTATTCATCAATCACAGCTACAAACAAACCAGTACAGGGTTCCCACGCTTGTTTAAAGTACTTGAAGGTATTTAAATTTCAGACATATGAATTTAAGGGCTGGAAACTAAAAACAAGTTCCTAAAAACAAAACTTAGGTCCTTGAAAGTGCTTGAATTTAAAATTCATTGTGTTATTTGTTATTAGTTGTTGTTATTATTATTATTATTATTATTATTGTTATTATTATTATTACTTGTCCTAAAAATCTTAAATTTAAATCTTACGTGAACTATGACTAATAATATGCCAAATGTGCTCTATTTAAAATTATTAGTAATTTTAAAAGTCCTTGAATTTGGTGTCCATGAAAAACTGGGAACCCTGCAGTAGAGATCTTGTGATCCAGGCTCATTTTGAAAATGTATATACATTTCTAGAGTAGAGAGCACCAAATAAGTCCTACGAGCTACATTTTTTTTTTTTTTGCAGTTTTTGTTTTAGTTCATCCACCAGCGAGGCCTCTGTGTACACTTTTTGATCTCAAAATTCTCCCACGAGTGCCATTCATGCCTGCTGTCGACTGACTGACTGAATGACTGACAAATGATAAACCCAACCTATAGGGTTGGGTACCGAAACTCGGTACTTTAGCGGTTTAGGTGCTACATTATAAAAAACAGAAGTATCAATAAGCTCTGACGTTAACGGTTCTGCTATCGGTACTGGAGAATTATTGCTGAATAAACATTACTTACAGTTGCATAATTTAACTGACCAACCTTTTCTAATTTGCTATATTTAATATTCATTTGCATAGTGGGCAATTTCACTTGAGAAATGCTTGTGTTTCCGGTGAGAGCATCAAGTATAAAAGCCATCACAGTTCTCATCTGTTTGTGCGCGCCCAGTGCTCACACATGCTGTAGCTCGCGACACAGACTCATGCACACACACAGCTCGTAAGCTTGCAAAGTGGCGGAGAGAACCAAATGGGTTGTATTTCCTAAGTGGACAGCGACAATGCCAGTTGCAACAAACGCAACAAGTTGTTTTCTTGTATAATCGAAGTGAAAGTATCTTTTAAAAGTGCATTAACTGCAATGAAAAGTATTGAAAAGTTTTTGACTGCCTAGTTACTAACGGTAATTTTACATCCACATCGTTATGGCAGCAGTCAATCACCTAAATTAGTATAACATTAATAGTTAAATAAGCACAAACATTCATGTTACAAGGAAAACAATTTTTTTTCTGCAGTAGCCCAAATAAATCTTCAACATAAAAAATACTTTTACATTACTGTTTTTACAAATATAGCCTATGAATAGCCTAATGATGTACTATTATTAAGAAATGATATAAAAAACTGCTTATTTTTTACATTGCAAGATGCTTCAAAACTGTATTAAAACACAATAAACACCCAATACACTGTTCACTATTTATGTGAATGCGTTAATGAAAAATCATAAACATCTCATTTAACTGCATTTTGCAACTCAAAGAGGGTATTTTCAACTACAGGGAGCACAATAAACCAAAAAAGATCCTGACTTCTGCCAGAAAAGCAAACATGTTGAGTCATTTTGCTTCAAACCATTGTTCATTCTTTTACAGGAATAAAAATATTTATTTGTTTTTACAATTATTGGATTAGTTTTATTTTACATTAAAAACGAAATAATAAAACAGAGTGTAGTTAATTCTGTTCAAATTGTTTTGTTTTGTTTTTTATAAAAAAAAAAAAAACACTACAAAAAGTACAGATAAGGGAACTGTTAAAGAACCGAACAAATAAGAGGTATTGATAAAAGTAGTAATACGGTTAAAACCTTAATGATACCCACCCCTTCCAACCAAAAGTGTTTTCAATTGACCCCCCCACCAACTTCCCTAAACCCTACTGACAGTTTTCAAAAGCAATCCAGAAAAAGAAAAGTCCTCGTTTAATTTTTACCACATTTTCAGATTTTACCACATTCTCACCCTGTTATTTACTTGTTTATTATATTTTTTGGTCTCTGTTTTTGCTTTACCAGCTTTCTTGAAGTGTTCTTTGTCAGACTCGAACCCCATCATCATGATCAACTCCTCTCTACGTGTCAAGTCCACCGGCATACATGGCGAGCTAACTGTACAAACTGGTAAGCTATCCATACAGTGGTAAGCGGTCAGCTAGTAATCGTGAAAAGAAATGGCATCATACCGCCCCCTAGTGTTCATTTTAAAGACGAAATGCAGCCATGCGTACCTCTGGCTAAATAATTCATGACCTCCTGAAATGTATACTGTAGGGCAGGCGTGACCAACCTTGTTCCTGGAGATTGACCTTCCTGCAGATTTCAGTTGCAACCCATATCAAACACACCTGCTTGTAATTATCAAGTGCTGTTCAGGTCATAATCAATTGATTCAGGTGTGTTTGATCAGGGTTGGAGCTGAAATTTGCAGGAAGGTTGATCTCCAGGAACAGAGTTGAGCACCACTGCTGTAGGGCTTTGTTTTCAGATTAAGCCTGTGTTGGATTGAGGTTTAGATTTACTAGACTTTTAAACTCTAGTACTAAACTAGACAGTAAAGTTCGTCGAGACAAACTTTGAGGCTGGCTTGACAAAGCCTGTTGGTAATAGTTTATTTAGTTTAAAAACAGTTTGAAAAAGTATAAGTAGCATGTTATTAGCATGATTCTAGCATGAATTAGCATGATACTACCATGGATTAGCATGTTATTAGCATGGGATGTAGTACAAATTAGCATTTTATTAGCATGATTCTAGTATAAATTAGCGTGTTATTAGCATGCTTCTAGCATGAATTAGCATGTTACTAGCATGATTCTAGAATAAATTAGCATGTCACTAGCATGATTCTAGTATGAATTAGCATGCTACTAGAATGATTCTAGCATGAATTAGCATGTTACTAGCATGATTCTAGCATGAATTAGCATGTTACTAGTATGATTCTAGCATGAATTAGCATGTTACTAGCATGATTCTAGCATGCATTAGCATGTTACTAGCATGATTCTAGTATGAATTAGCCTGTTACTAGCATGATTCTAGTATGAATTAGCAGGTTATTAGCATGATTCTAGCATGAATTAGCATGATTCTAGTATGAATTAGCATGTTACTAGAATGATTCTAGCATGAATTAGCATGTTACTCGCATGATTCTAGCATGAATTAGCATGTTATTAGCATGATTATAGTATGAATTAGCATGTTACTAGCATGAATCTAGCGTGAATTAGCCTGTTATTAGCATGATTCTAGCATGCATTAGCATGTTACTAGCATGATTCTAGTATGAATTAGCATGTTATTAGCATGATTCTAGTATGAATTAGCATGTTATTAGCATGATTGTAGTATGAATTAGCATGTTACTAGCATGATTCTAGTATGAATTAGCATGTCACATAGCATGCTTAGGTGGTTGCTAGGGTATTCTGAGTGGTTGCTAAGTCGTTGCTAGGCAGTTGCTAGGGTGTCCTGAGTGGTTGCTAGGTGGCTGCTAAGATGTTGCTAGAGTGTTGCTAGGTGGTTGCTATGGTGTTCTGAGTGGTTGCTAGGTTGTTGCTAGGCAGTTGCTAGGGTGCTCTGATTGGTTGCTAGGTGGTTGCTAGGTGGTTGCTAGGGTGTTCTGAGGGGTTGCTAGGTGGTTGCTAAGGTGTTGCTAGGTGGTTGCTAAGGAGTCCTAAGTGGTTGCTAGGTGGTTGCTAAGGTGTTGCTAGGTGGTTGCTAGGGTGTTCTGAGTGGTTGCTAAGGCGTTGCTAGGCGGTTGCTAGGGTGTCCTGAGTGGTTGCTAGGTGGTTGCTAAGTTGTTGCTAGGTGGTTGCTAGGGTGTCCTGAGTGGTTGCTTGGTGGTTGCTAAGGCGTTGCTAGGCGGTTGCTAGGGTGTTCTGACTGGTTGCTAGGTGGTTGCTAAGGTGTTGCTAGGCGGTTGATAAGGTGTCCCAAGTGGTTGCTAGGTGGTTGCTAAGGTGTTGCTATGTGGTTGCTAGGGTATTCTGAGTGGTTGCTAAGGCGTTGCTAGGCCGTTGCTAGGGTGTCCTGAGTGGTCGCTAGGCCCTTACTAAGGCATTACTAGGCCGTTGCTAGGTGGTTGCTAGGCGGTTGCTAGGGTAATTTGGGTGGTTGCTAGGCAGTTGCTAGGGTACCCTGGTTGGTTACTAGGCAAGCCTTACATACATGCTTGATAAAACATTTATACTTAGTAAGCATTTCTAGCAAGTTACAGTACTTGGCTAGTCAATATTAGCATGTAGCTAATCACTGCTAGCATGTGTAGCATTTAGGAAGTTCCGTTTGCTAGCATGAGTCAAACGAGCCAATCTCCAAGTCTCTACGATGTTCTGATGCTGAGATATAGCTGTTGATGAATGGTTGCTAGGGTACTCTGTTTTGTTGCTATGGGCGAGGTTACAGAGTGCACTTGAATGTGGTTGGCTGTCTAAGTCAAATGAACCAACCCCCATGTCTCTATGACACTGCTATGCAAAGATATGCATCTTGGCCTATTTTAATGGAAGTCTATGGAATCAATTTGGGGGCGTGGCTTGTGAGCTTCATTATCATATTGAGATGCTCATTGGTTGTCTGAGTCAGATGAGCCATCCCCCAAGTCAATAGGACACTGCTGAGCAAAGATATGCATGTAGGCCAGTTATTAACATGAGTCTAGTATGAATTAGCATGTTACTAGCATGATTCTTGTACAAATTAGCATGTCATTAGCATGTTTCCAGTATGAGTTAGCATGTCATTAGCATGATTAGCATATGAGTAGCATGTTGCTAGCATGATTGGCATGTCATTAGCATGTTAGAATTATAAGCATTTGATAGCACAGCTAATTACGTTCTATAGGACAGTTGCTAGGGTGCAGTATGTGGTAGTTAGGGGTGTGGCTAGAAAGTTAAAAGGCCATCAGTGATTGGCTGCTGGCTAGACTGAGTTAAATGAGCTCAGCCATTAGTTTCTATGACAGTCTGATGCAGAGTTATGAGCTCACAAAGTTTGATCCCATGTTAAGTCAATGAGAGTTTTTTGTAATGGAAGTCTACGGGACAGTTGCTAGGGTGCAGTATGTGGTAGTTAGGGGTGTGGCTAGAAAGTTAAAAGCTCATCAGTTATTGGCAGTTTGGTAGTCTGAGTTAAATGAGCTCAGCCATTAGTCTGTATGACAGTCTGATGTAGAGTTATGAGCTCACAAAGTTTGATCCCATGTTAAGTCAATGAGAGTCTTTTGAATGGAAGTCTACGGGACAGTTGCTAGGGTGCAGTATGTGGTAGTTAGGGGAGTGGCTAGAAAGTTAAAAGCTCATCAGTTATTGGCAGTTTGGTAGTCGGAGTTAAATGAGCTCAGCCATTAGTCTGTAGGACAGTCTGATTCAGAGTTATGAGCTCACAAAGTTTGATCCCATGTTAAGTCAATGAGAGTCTATTGAATGGAAGTCTATGGGACAGTTACTAGGGTCCAAAAGTGGTTGCTAGGGCGTGGCTAGAAAGTTTAAAGGTGATCAGTCATTGGCAGTTTGATAGTCTGAGTTAAATGAGCCCAGTTAGAAGTCTGTGCAACAGTCTGACGCAGAGTTATGAGGTCACAAAGTTTGATCCAATGTTAAGTCTATGGGATTTTTCCGACAGTCCCGGGACGTTTTTCGGAAAACCGAAAGTCGGATCAGTCGGAAAAGATATAGCATAAAGAGTCAGACCAGTTTGGAGGTCTGGTGTGAGTTTGGTGGTAATAGTTTGAAAGTTCAAGGAGCAGATAGATTTTGAATTTTAGTCTCAGAAGAAGAATAATAAATAAAAATAATAATAACTAGACAGTAAAGTTCGTCGAGACAAACTTTGAGGCTGGCTTGACAAAGCCTGTTGGTAATAGTTTATTTAGTTTAAAAACAGTTCGAAAAAGTATAAGTAGCATGTTATTAGCATGATTCTAGCATGAATTAGCATGATTCTAGCATGGATTAGCATGTTATTAGCATGAGTGTAGTACAAATTAGCATGTTATTAGCATGATTCTAGTATGAATTAGCATGTTATTAGCATGATTCTAGCATGAATAAGCATGTTACTAGCATGATTCTAGAATAAATTAGCATGTCACTAGCATGATTCTAGTATGAATAAGCATGCTACTAGCATGATTCTAGCATGAATTAGCATGTTACTAGTATGATTCTAGCATGAATTAGCATGTTACTGGCATGATTCTAGCATGCATTAGCATGTTACTAGCATGATTCTAGTATGAATTAGCCTGTTACTAGCATGATTCTAGTATGAATTAGCATGATTCTAGCGTGAATTAGCTTGTTATTAGCATTATTGTAGTATGAATTAGCATGTTACTAGCATGATTCTAGTATGAATTAGCATGTCACATAGCATGCTTAGGTGGTTGCTAGGGTATTCTGAGTGGTTGCTAAGTCGTTGCTAGGCAATTGCTAGGGTGTCCTGAGTGGTTGCTAGGTGGTTGCTAAGGTGTTGCTAGGCGGTTGCTAGGGTGTTCTGAGTGGTTGCTAGGTGGTTGCTAAGGTGTTGCTAGGTGGTTGCTAAGGTGTCCTAAGTGGTTGCTAGGTAGTTGCTAGGGTATTCTGAGTGGTTGCTAAGGCGTTGCTAGGGGGTTGCTAGGGTGTCCTGAGTGGTTGCTAGGTGGTTGCTAAGGCATCGCTAGGTGGTTGCTAGGGTGTCCTGAGTGGTTGCTAGGTGGTTGCTAAGGCGTTGCTAGGCAGTTGCTAGGGTGTTCTGAGCAGTTGCTAGGGGGTTGCTAAGGTGTTTCTAGGCGGTTGCTAAGGTGTCCCAAGTGGTTGCTAGGTGGTTGCTAGGGTATTCTAATTGGTTGCTAGGCGTTGCTAGGCGGTTGCTAGGGTGTCCTAAGTGGTCGCTAGGCCCTTACTAAGGCATTACTAGGCCGTTGCTAGGCGGTTGCTAGGCAGTTGCTAGTGTAATTTGGGTGGTTGCTAGGCAGTTGCTAGGGTACCCTGGGTGGTTACTAGGCAAGCCTCATATACATGCTTGATAAAACATTTATACTAAGTAAGCATGTCTAGCAAGTTACAGTACTTGGCTAGTCAATATTAGCATGTAGCTAATCACTGCTAGCATGTGTAGCATATAGGAAGTTCCGTTTGCTAGCATGAGTCAAACGAGCCAATCTCCAAGTCTCTATGATGTTCGGATGCTGAGATATAGCTGATGATGAATGGTTGCTAGGGTACTTTGTTTTGTTGCTATGGGCGAGGTTACAGAGTGCACTTGAATGTGGTTGGCTGTCTAAGTCAAATGAACCAACCCCCATGTCTCTATGACACTGCTATGCAAAGATATGCATCTTGGCCTATTTTAATGGAAGTCTAAGGAATCAATTTGGGGGCGTGGCTTGTGAGCTTCATTATCATATTGAGATGCTCATTGGTTGTCTGAGTCAGATGAGCCATCCCCCAAGTCAATAGGACAATGCTAAGCAAAGATATGCATGTAGGCCAGTTATTAACATCAGTCTAGTATGAATTAGCATGTTACTAGCATTATTCTAGTACAAATTAGCATGTCATTAGCATGTTTCCAGTATGAGTTAGCATGTCATTAGCATGATTAGCATATGAGTAGCATGTTGCTAGCATGATTGGCATGTCATTAGCATGTTAGAATTATAAGCATTTAATAGCACAGCTAATTACTGTCTGTAGAACAGTTGCTAGGGTGCAGTATGTGGTAGTTAGGGGTGTGGCTAGAAAGTTAAAAGGCCATCAGTGATTGGCTGCTGGCTAGACTGAGTTAAATGAGCTCAGCCATTAGTCTCTATAACAGTCTGATGTAGAGTTATGAGCTCACAAAGTTTGATCTCATGTAAAGTCAATGAGAGTCTTTTGTAATAGAAGTCTACGGGACAGTTGCTAGGGTGCAGTATGTGGTAGTTAGGGGTGTGGCTAGAAAGTTAAAAGCTCATCAGTTATTGGCAGATTGGTAGTCAGAGTTAAATGAGCTCAGCCATTAGTCTGTAGGACAGTCTGATGCAGAGTTATGAGCTCACAAAGTTTGATCCCATGTAAAGTCAATGAGAGTCTTTTGTAATGGAAGTCTACGGGACAGTTAGGGGTGTGGCTACAAAGTTAAAAGCTCATCAGTTATTGGCAGTTTGGTAGTCGGAGTTAAATGAGCTCAGCCATTAGTCTGTAGGATAGTCTGTTTCAGAGTTATGAGCACACAAAGTTTGATCCCATGTAAAGTCAATGAGAGTCTTTGTAATGGAAGTCTATGGGACAGTTGCTAGGGTGCAGTATGTGGTAGTTAGGGGAGTGGCTAGAAAGTTAAAAGCTCATCAGTTATTGGCAGTTTGGTATTCGGAGTTAAATGAGCTCAGCCATTAGTCTGTAGGACAGTCTGATTCAGAGTTATGAGCTCACAAAGTTTGATCCCATGTTAAGTCAATGAGAGTCTATTGAATGGAAGTCTATGGGACAGTTACTAGGGTCCAAAAGTGGTTGCTAGGGCGTGGCTAGAAAGTTTAAAGGTGATCAGTCATTGGCAGTTTGATAGTCTGAGTTAAATGAGCCCAGTTAGAAGTCTGTGCAACAGTCTGACGCAGAGTTATGAGGTCACAAAGTTTGATCCAATGTTAAGTCTATGGGATTTTTCCGACAGTCCCGGGACGTTTTTCGGAAAACCGAAAGTCGGATCAGTCGGAAAAGATATAGCATAAAGAGTCAGACCAGTTTGGAGGTCTGGTGTGAGTTTGGTGGTAATAGTTTGAAAGTTCAAGGAGCAGATAGATTTTGAATTTTAGTCTCAGAAGAAGAATAACTAGACAGTAAAGTTCGTCGAGACAAACTTTGAGGCTGGCTTGACAAAGCCTGTTGGTAATAGTTTATTTAGTTTAAAAACAGTTTGAAAAAGTATAAGTAGCATGTTATTAGCATGATTTTAGCATAGATTAGCAAGTTATTAGCATGAATTAGCATCTTATTAGTACGATTTTAGCATGGATTAGCATGTTATTAGCATGATTCTAGCACGATTTAGCATGTTACTAGCATAATTCTAGCATGAATTAGTGTGTTATTAGCATGATTGTAGTAAAATTATCATGTTACTAGTGTTTTTCTAGCATGAAGTAGCATGTTATTAGCATGATTCTAGTATGAATTAGCATGTCACTAACATGAGTCTAGTATGAATTATCATGCTACTAGCATGATTCTAGTATAAATTAGCATGTTATTAGCATGATTCTAGCATGAATAAGCATGTTACTAGCATGATTCTGGCATGAATTAGTATGTTACTAGCATGATTCTAATATGAATTAGCAAGATTCTAGTATGAATTAGCATGTTATTAGCATGATTCTAGTATGAGTTAGCATGTTATTAGCATGATTCTAGCATGAGTTAGCATGTTACTAGCATGATTCTAGCATAAATTAGCATGTTACTAGCATGATTCTAGGAAGAACTAGCATGTTACTAGCATGATTCCAGTATGAATTAGCATGTTATTAGCATGATTTTAGCATGAATTATCATGTTACTAGCATGATTCCAGTATGAATTAGCATGTTACTAGCATGAGTCTAGTATGAATTAGCATGTCATTAGCATGATTCTAGTATGATTTAGCATGTTATTAGCATGATTCTAGCATGAATTAGCATGTTACTAGCAAGATTCCAGTATGAATTAGCATGTTATTAGCATGATTCTAGCATGAATTAGCATGTTACTAGCATGATTCCAGTATGAATTAGCATGTTACTAGCATGATTCTAGCATAAATTAGCATGTTACTAGCACGATTTTAGCATGAATTAGCATGATTCTAGCATGAAGTTAGCATGTTGTTAGCATGATTCTAGCATGAATTAGCATGTGCTAAGGTGTTGCTAGGTGGTTGCTAAGGTGTTGCTAGACGGTTGCTAGGGTGTCCTAAGTGGTTATTAGGTGGTTGCTAAGGTGTTGCTAGGCGGTTGCTAGGGTGTTTTGAGTGGTTGCTAGGTGGTTGCTAAGGTGTTGCTAGGTGGTTGCTAAGGTGTCCTAAGTGGTTGCTAGATGGTTGCTAGGGTATTCTGAGTGGTTGCTAAGGCGTTGCTAGGTGGTTGCTATGGATTCCTGAGTGGTTGCTAGGTGGTTGCTAAGGTGTTGCTAGGTGGTTGCTAGGGTGTCCTGAGTGGTTGCTATGTGGTTGCTAAGGCGTTGCTAGGCAGTTGCTAGGGTGTTATGAGTGGTTGCTAGGTGGTTGCTAAGGTGTTGCTAGGCGGTTGCTAAGGTGTCCCAAGTGGTTGCTAGGTGGTTGCTAAGGTGTTGCTAGGTGGTTGCTAAGGTATTCTGAGTGGTTGCTAAGGCGTTGCTAGGCGGTTGCTAGGGTGTCCTGAGTGGTTGCTAGGCCCTTACTAAGGCATTACTAGGCCGTTGCTAGGTGGTTGCTAGGCGGTTGCTAGGGTAATTTGGGTGGTTGCTAGGCAGTTGCTAGGGTACCCTGGTTGGTTACTAGGCAAGCCTCACATACATGCTTGATAAAACATTTATACTTAGTAAGCATTTCTAGCAAGTTACAGTACTTGGCTAGTCAATATTAGCATGTAGCTAATCACTGCTAGCATTTGTAGCATTTAGGAAGTTCCGTTTGCTAGCATGAGTCAAACGAGCCAATCTCCAAGTCTCTACGATGTTCTGATGCTGAGATATAGCTGTTGATGAATGGTTGCTAGGGTACTCTGTTTTGTTGCTATGGGCGAGGTTACAGAGTGCACTTGAATGTGGTTGGCTGTCTAAGTAAAATGAACCAACCCCCATGTCTGTATGACACTGCTATGCAAAGATATGCATCTTGGCCTATTTTAATGGAAGTCTATGGAATCAATTTGGGGGCGTGGCTTGTGAGCTTCATTATCATATTGAGATGCTCATTGGTTGTCTGAGTCAGATGAGCCATCCCTCAAGTCAATAGGACACTGCTAAGCAAAGATATGCATGTAGGCCAGTTATTAACATGAGTCTAGTATGAATTAGCATGTTACTAGCATGATTCTTGTACAAATTAGCATGTCATTAGCATGTTTCCAGTATGAGTTAGCATGTCATTAGCATGATTAGCATATGAGTAGCATGTTGCTAGCATGATTGGCATGTCATTAGCATGTTAGAATTATAAGCATTCGATAGCACACCTAATTACAGTCTATAGGACAGTTGCTAGGGTGCAGTATGTGGTAGTTAGGGGTGTGGCTAGAAAGTTAAAAGGCCATCAGTGATTGGCTGCTGGCTAGACTGAGTTAAATGAGCTTAGCCATTAGTCTCTATGACAGTCTGATGCAGAGTTATGAGCTCACAAAGTTTGATCCCATGTAAAGTCAATGAGAGTCTTTTGTAATGGAAGTCTACGGGACAGTTGCTAGGGTGCAGTATGTGGTAGTTAGGGGTGTGGCTAGAAAGTTAAAAGCTCATCAGTTATTGGCAGTTTGGTAGTCGTAGTTAAATGAGCTCAGCCATTAGTCTGTAGGACAGTCTGATGCAGAGTTATGAGCTCACAAAGTTTGATCCCATGTTAAGTCAATGAGAGTCTTTTGAATGGAAGTCTATGGGACAGTTTCTAGGGTCCAAAAGTGGTTGCTAGGGCGTGGCTAGAAAGTTTAAAGGTGATCAGTCATTGGCAGTTTGATAGTCTGAGTTAAATGAGCCCAGTTAGAGTTCTGTGCGACAGTCTGACGCAGAGTTACGAGGTCACAAAGTTTGGTCCAATGTTAAGTCTATGGGATTTTTCCGACAGTCCCGGGACGTTTTTCGGAAAACCGAAAGTCCAATCAGTCTGAGGAGATATAGCATACCGAGTCAGAATAGTTTGGAGGTCTGGTGTGAGTTTGGTGGTAATAGTTCGAAAGTTCAAGGAGGAGATAGATTTTGATTTTTAGAGTCAGAAGAAGAATAATAATAACTAGATTCTTAAAGTTTGAGAACAAACTTTGAGGCTGGCTTGTGAAAGCCTGACGGTAATAGTTTATTTAGTTTAAACAGTTTTAAAAAGTATGAAAAGATAGATAGATAGATAGATAGATAGATAGATAGATAGATAGATAGATAGATAGATAGAAAGATAGATAGATAGATTAGCATGTTATTAGCATGATTTTAACGTGAAATAGCATGTTGTTAGCATGATTCTAGCATGAATTAGCATGTTACTAGCATGATTTTAGCATGAATTAGCATGTTGTTAGCATGATTTTAGCATGAATTAGCATGTTACTAGCATGATTCTAGCATGAATTAGCATGTTGTTAGCATGATTCTAGCATGAATTAGCATGTTGTTAGCACGATTCTAGCATGAATTAGCATGTTACTAGCATGATTCTAGCATGAATTAGCATGTACCTAGCATGATTTTAACATGAATTAGCATGTTACTAGCATGAATTAGCATGTTACTAGCATGATTCTCGCATAAATTAGCATATTACTAGCATGATTCTAGCATGAATTAGCATGTTACTAGCATGATTCTAGCATAAATTAGCATGTTGTTAGCATGATTTTAGCATGAATTGGCATGTTACTAGCATGATTCTAGCATGAATTAGCATGTTGTTAGCATGATTCTAACATGAATTAGCATGTTACTAGCATGATTCTAGCATGAATTAGCATGTTGTTAGCATGATTCTAGCATGAATTAGCATGTTTCTGGCATGAATTAGCATGTTGTTAGCACAATTCTAGCAGGAATTAGCATGTTGTTAGCACGATTCTAGCATGAATTAGCATGTTACTAGCAGGATTCTAGCATGAATTAGCATGTTGTTAGCAAGATTCTAGCATGAATTAGCATGTTGTTAGCATGATTCTAGCATAAATTAGCATGTTGTTAGCATGATTCTAGCATGAATTAGCGTGTTACTAGCATGTTTCTAGCATGAATTAGCATGTTGTTAGCACGATTCTAGCATGAATTAGCATGTTACTAGCACGATTCTAGCATAAATTAGCATGTTAATAGCACGATTCTAGCATGAATTAGCATGTTGTTAGCATGATTCTAGCATGAATTAGCATGTTGTTAGCACGATTCTAGCTTGAATTAGCATGTTACTAGCACGATTCTAGCATGAATTAGCATGTTACTAGCATGATTCTAGCATGAATTAGCATGTTACTAGCATGATTCTAGCATGAATTAGCATGTTACTAGCATGATTCTAGCATAAATTAGCATGTAACTAGCATGATTCTAGCATGAATTAGCATGTTGTTAGCACGATTCTAGCTTGAATTAGCATGTTACTAGCACGATTCTAGCATGAATTAGCATGTTGTTAGCACGATTCTAGCTTGAATTAGCATGTTACTAGCACGATTCTAGCATGAATTAGCATGTTACTAGCATGATTCTAGCATGAATTAGCATGTTACTAGCATGATTCTAGCATGAATTAGCATGTTGTTAGCATGATTTTAGCATGAATTGGCATGTTACTAGCATGAATTAGCATGTTGTTAGCATGATTCTAACATGAATTAGCATGTTACTAGCATGATTCTAGCATGAATTAGCATGTTGTTAGCATGATTCTAGCATGAATTAGCATGTTGTTAGCATGATTCTAGTATAAATTAGCATGTGACTAGCATGATTTTGGCATGAATTAGCATGTGACTAGCATGATTCTAGTGTGAATTAGCAAATTGTTAGCATGATGGATAGATGGATGGATAGATAGACAGATAGATAGAGGTAGATAGATAGATAGATAGATAGATAGATAGATAGATAGATAGAGGTAGATAGATAGATAGATAGATAGATAGATAGATAGATAGATAGATAGATAGATAGATAGATAGATAGATAGATAGATAGATAGATAGATGGATGGATAGATAGACAGATAGATAGAGGTAGATAGATAGATAGATAGATAGATAGATAGATAGATAGATAGAGGTAGATAGATAGATAGATAGATAGATAGATAGATAGATAGATAGATAGATAGATAGATAGATAGATAGATAGATAGATAGACAGATAGATAGAGGTAGATAGATAGATAGATAGATAGATAGATAGATAGATAGATAGATAGATAGATAGAGGTAGATAGATAGATAGATAGATAGATAGATAGATAGATAGATAGATAGATAGATAGATAGATAGATAGATAGATGTAGAT